>NW_018252766.1:55071-58457 GCF_001263595.1 Phalaenopsis equestris
TACAATTTGAAAGATGCTAGTGAGAAAAGATTATTACAATTAAATGAGCTTGAAGAGATAAGGAATGAATCTTATGAAAGTGCCAAAATTTATAAAGAAATGATGAAAATGTGGCATGATCGAAAGATTCTTACTAAAAAATATTCAATCCGGGCAACAAGTTTTACTATATAATTCAAGTTTAAGATTATTTCCAGGCAAACTTAAGTCCAGCTGGATGGGCCCATTTATTGTAATGAAAGTTTATCCTTATGGAGCTGTGGATATTAAAGATCCTAAATCTGAGAAAATCTTTAAAGTGAATGGACATAAACTGAAACCTTATTATATAGGAGATCAACAAAAGTTTGATGTTGTAATGATGTGGGTCAACCAGAGTAAGCACTGGTTACATCAGGCTGACGACGTAAAACCAAGGGCTTTGTGGGAGGCAACCCTTAAGGATAGGTGTGCTTTTGTTTTTATTGATGTTTTATGTGTGATTAAGAAAATTAGGGTAGTATTTTCAAGACTATTATGTGTTAGTATTCATTTTAAGACTTAAATTAGTGATTTGGACATGTTAAGATAAGAATTTGGACGTTAAATTGACTAGTGCAAAAATGAGCATTGGCGCTTAAGCGCCAAATCCGACGCTTAAGCGCGACAGTTTAAAAAAATGTGCAAAATTAATATTCTAGAAAGAAAAACTGCCTAGAAGTTTGCAAAAACGTGTCCTGGCAGCTTTTAAATGTGTCTATGAGTTATTGGAAGAATTTAGGCCTATAAATAGAAGGGTTTAGTGAAGGAATTTCACCCCACGTTTCTAGCGCTAAAGTCTAAGAGAGAGATAGATTTTACGATGATGTCTTCATGGGAGCTAGATTTGAAGATGAAGGAAGAGACCAAGAGGAAGAAATTCATTAGTCAAAATGCACAAGAGATGTATAACGATTTCTTAGTCGTTAGTATTGAAGGGATATCAGAGAAAGTCAACAAAATTGAAAATACCTTGTCTGTATTGGAGTCTAAGGTATTGGAAATTCATGCACATCTTGAGCATATTGGATGGAAATTGAAAATGTAATTTAGTCACACAATTTATATAGAGGAAGCGAATAAGGAGATGTTTCTTAAGAAAAAGTGGATTGAAGAAGATTGCATCAGAGCATGTCACCACCGTCCGTTTTATCAACTTTATATTCTAGTTGCCCCAGGAGAGAATAATGAAAGACTTGAGTTTGTTCCTTCTAATGAAGAATGAAATTAAGTTCTATGTTTGTTTTTGTGTGATTAAAGTCATTATCTTTAAGTGTTTTTAGTGTTTAAGACATGTGTTAGTGTTTATGTTACTTATGTGTTTAATTGTGAATGTGTGTTAAGTGTTTTGTACTTATAAAAATTTTCTCATTTGAGACTATTTGGAGTGAGAATTAAGTGTCAATAGTATTTGTACTTGTTTGTGAATTAATATAAGTTCATTTTTTCTGAAAATTTTGTGTTGTTTTAGCCTCAAATTGAAATAGTTATTAAGGAGAATTTTGAGAAAGAGGGGAGTTATAGGAAGTTGAAAAAAGTCAATAAAGTGCTATGAGACCATTTAGAGGTGGTTTACATAGGAAAATAGTGTATTTTACTTACATTTGAAGATTTCAAAAATAATTCACTTGCGCCTAAGCACGAGCTAACCCGAGAGGCAGGCGCCTAAGCGTCACTTACCCGCGCTTAAGCGCCGGTTCACGAAAACCAGTTCACAAACGGTTAAAAGTGAAATTTCGATCTGAAAACACCATTTTTAATGCCTCTCGTCGTCTTCTACCTCTTAAAATCACAATTTTTAAGGGCTAGGGAATATCTAAAGTGAAGATTTCCTCGTGGTATCAAGTGAAATTTGCTAGATCCAAGTTCCTTGAGGTAAGAGTTTTACTTCTATGCAAAAATTTTGGATTTTCACCATGTATTTTAAGTACATTTGGAGAAATTTCAAAATTCACTATTCATGGTAAAATATGAGGAAAAATCTATGGAAATTGCTTGGGAAGTTTAGTTTATGCTTTTGGAAGTCTAATTTAGTGATTTAGACGTGATTTTTGAAGTTATTTTTGGAATTTATAAAATTTGTAGAATAGCACCAAGAATGAAGAGGAGTAAAAGAAAAAGCCAGTTTGATTTGAGCAGATTTGTTAGTTTGAAGGCTTAAGATCGGTACAGCGACGCTCTACAGTCATGAAAATTGATTCAGGAGCGATGTTTTAGAAATCTGGGTGGAGACATGGAAGATTTAATTATTCATCGACAGTGAAAACAGTTCTGTTGTTTCTCTGCTGTCGCAGTGATTTCTGTTGTGAGGGAGTTCTATGCAAATCTCCCTGAAGCTGAAGGACCCTTTTCGTCAGAGGTAATCTACTTGTTTTACCATTTACCACTGGATACTTTATGTTTTAATGCAAATTATAGTCTTCTTGAAGCAGAGTTAGATGAGATTATTTCATACTTGACTATTGGAAGAGGACTTTGGAAGATTACCAATAAGAGGTAATGAGAGGAGATTAAATTTCCCAATCTCAAAGTTTTGTGCACCTTCAAAGGCCTGGCACTATTTCATTTTTGCTCTTCTGCTTCCGACCACTCAGTGAAGTTACCAGAGAGAGAGTGACGTTAAATTGTTGTATCCATGAAGGAAAGCTCATAAACATTGGAGCTTTAATATATCGGACTATCATCAGTTCTGCCACTGTCGTTACTACTGCAGGTCTGGGATTTGCTTCCTTGATCTTTTCTTTATGTGAGCAAGCTGGAGTAAAATATTATAGCTTGGAGGAAATACTGTTGCCTCTAAAGCCCATAACAAAAGTGAATGTGAAGACTTATTCTGAACATTCTATTTTTGGCTGGAGAGGAGGATTTTCTAGGAGTTATGGAATAGAGATGTCTGCTGCTTCTACATCTAGACCATCTATCTCACGTGCTTCTACTTTTAGAGGTGAGTCTAATGAGACCCAAGTCAATTATTACAGAGGATGATGGATAATATTAACTATACTGCTGATAGGGTACAAAATTTAAAGCGTTTTGCAGATCATACTGATAGGTATAATAGGAGAAATAATGATTATGAAGAGAATTTTTACTCATCTTTGGAGAGCCTCATTACAGGTAACTAAGGGGTGCAATTTCCTCCATATCCTAGATACCCTGATTATGAGCTTGCAGAAGTTTGGAATAGCGATGATTCAGAGGATGAGGAGTAGAACTGAGAGATTAACTTGAGTGATTGTAATATGATATGAACTATGTGGTCTGGGAATAATCGCATGATATTTCTCTAGAAAAGTTACTTTGGACTATGTTGTGTTTTGGACTCTTATGTTTTATTGTTATTATGGCGTTTGTGGGAGGTGGGATAT
>NW_018252766.1:58842-60808 GCF_001263595.1 Phalaenopsis equestris
GAAAAACTTTAAGTTAAAAGTTTTTAGTGTAGAAAATGATTAATATAAGTAACTATCTTTAGTAAGAAACATTGTATTTTTGAAAATTTTAGAAATTTAAACTTTTATTTTTAATACTTAAATTTCTTATATTAAAAATATTTGTCAAAGATATTATTATATTTATAAATAAAATTTTTGTATCAAGACTTTGCTTTAGGAAAGGAAAAGTGGAATTTAAATTTATTAAAGCCCCATCCAGATATAGTAATCCTTTCCTAAAAAAAAGAAAAAAGAAAAGAAAAAGAAAAAGAAAAGAAAAAAGAAAAAAAAAAGATGAACAAAAAGTGAGGGAGGAGAAGCTTGAGGATTAGTGTCTGATCAAAAATAGGTTCTACATTTGATCTTTATAAAGTATAAGACTTGAGAAACTCTTAAGCTTATAGATATAATATAGTAAGTAAAATTATTTTTAATGAAAATTTTTAAGTGAGATAATAAAAGAACTAAATTCTAAATTTGGAAAATCTACAATACATTTCTGAATTAGATAAAAACTCATATTTTGATCATTCTTAACTTTAAGAATTTCTAAACTTTAAGTTGGTCTCATTTACTGAATATTTTTTTCTAAATTAGACTGCTATATTTCTAAATTTAAATTTTAGTAACTCCTAAAGAAACTCATATACATATCATACATATGTAGTTTTTAAATATTGAAGTGTCACTTGAGGACAAGTAACATTTTAAGTTTGGGGGATTCTGATACACATAAAATATATAGTGTTTTTAGACACATTTTTATACCTATTTTTGAGATATTGTGTTTTAATGGAAGATATTTTTGAGTTGTTTTTGTAGATACAAATAAAAAGGTGAAAAATGCTTAAAGGAGTGAAAAAGGAATAAATTTGGAGCAAAAGGTGAAAAATGGGAGAATGAGTTTTAGAGCCTAAGCGCCAGATCCGCCGATTAAACAGAGAAGGCCGCGCCTAACCGTCAGAGGTCCCGCGCTTAAGCGCCAGTGGCAGTTACTAGATGAGTAAAGTCAGTTTTTGCAAATTTTGAAGAGGTTTTTAAGGCACCCATTGGATTAATAAGTGGTTATAACAACCATGGAAAAAAATTATCATGAAAGGATGCATCTCTTTGGGAAATACATCAAATTGGGACACATTTTGAAGAGTTTCCAAGGAACCTCTTGGAAAACTATAAAAGAAAGAAGAGAGAACTTTGAAAAGAGTCATGAAAATACTTGGAAAGTTTTGAAAGTTCATCAATTTAGGGAGTTAGTTTGGAGAGATTTTCAAGCATCACTTTTACTTTTATTTTATTTTTACCTTTATTTTATCCTTTTGTTAGTTTATTTTGAGTGATTGTAAAGAGAAGAGATTCAAAGGAACTTCAAGATTTTGGTGGAGAACTTGAGATAGTTTTTATCTTTTTGCTCTGAGACTAGTTTTGGCTTTAATTGAGACTTGTTGTTGGTTTGAAAATGATTTTTACTTTTAAACTAAAGTGTGATTTTATTTTCTCCATAGATTCTGAGTAGTTTTCTTTATTCTTTTTTCTTAAAATGATAAGTAATTAAGTTTTGGATGGAAATTATGGAGAATATTGATCTTTAATATTGGAAGAAGTTGTGATGATTTAAATCCATGCACTTCATTTACTTCTTAATTTTGCCAATCCAGATATTAAAATTTGTTGTGAGAACATGTAAGAACAAGGTTGGTATTCTCTCAGTCAATAATTGGAAAGAATCACATGAGGTTGCATGAATGAGAATGTAGTTCATATGATTGAGTGCAAATAAATAGGAAAATATTCATTGAAGGCTGTAGAGTTGGAGGACTTTAAATTGACAGGTTAAAGCCCCCAACTTGGTTTATTATTTTAGGTTCTGACACGAGATGCTAGCCCCCAGGTGGAGGGAATCGAGGGAACTCTAGAGTGAGAGCTAGTATCTTCCCTGCCTAGCCGG
>NW_018252766.1:62226-65117 GCF_001263595.1 Phalaenopsis equestris
TTTGAATGTCTGAATTCAAACACCAATTTTTGATTTCATGCTCACCTCAATTGTTATCTTGTGGAGCATATTAAAGGTTTTGAATGTCCGAACACCAATTTTTTATTTTATGCCCACCATTATATTTTGTGTAGAATATTAAAGGTATTGAATGTGTGAACACCAATTTTTGATTTTATGCCCACTAAAATTTTTTTACTGTATATGGTGAAGCATTTAAAAGATTTTGAATGTCAGAATTCAAACACCAATTTTTTATTTCATGCTCTCCTCAAGCTTCTTCTCAAAGAATTACTATATATGGCACAACATATTTTAAGGGTTTTGAATATCCAACCTTCCCTAATTAATAATTCTCAAAAACTTCTTAAGATAAATTCAGAGATATTATAACTCACTTGAAAGCAAGGACCCAACCACTTAGCATGAGATTAAAAGGTTCTTAATATCCTTAGTCAATTACTTGTATTTTGATCACACAATTTTATTTTTAAAATTTGCTTAACACCCAATCCAAAGATTTGTAAAGGACCCATTTATTAGGGCATCATGTTTTCTTGTCAAAATGTCACAATTTTTATCTTAGATTATTCCTTTATGGATTGATTGTTTGATATATCAGAACCTTAGGGATAGGAAAAGGCCAATTTTGGGGGCCCATCATAGAAGTTATGGTAATGTACAATGTCCAATGGTTTTAGACTTATTTTGTAAACTGGGAGTTCGTCATATATATGATTGAATCTTTGTCATAGATAGCATCATAGAATGTCTATCTGAGATATCATGTAATGGCTATCTTAATCATCATGGAATTTCCATTGTCATAGATATTATGGAACGTGGAGTATCTGTCATAAATATCATGGAATGTTTGTTATGAATATTATGAAATGTCTGTTTGTTATGAATATCATGGAATTTTTGTCTATCATGATTATCATGGAATGTCCATCTGTGATGAATATCATGGGATGCATGTCTTCCATAAATATCATGGGATGTATGTCTGTCATAGATATCATGGAGTGTTTATCTGCATGAATAACATGGAATGTGGAGTACCTGTCCTAAATATCATGGAATGACTGTCTGTCATATATATTATAGAATATCTATTATGAATATCAGGGAATGTCTGTTATGAATATCAAGGAATGTCTATTTGTCATGAATATCACAGGATGTCTGTCCATCATGGATATTATGGGATGTCTGTCATAGATGTCATGGGATTTCTATCATGGCTGTCATAGAATTTCTATCATGTATGTCAAGGAATGTCTATCGTGTCTGTTGTAAATGTCATAGACTATCTATGTATGTCATGAATTTCATAGAATGTCTGTTGAATGTTCTTTGTGAATATCATGGAATGGTTATTGTAGCAGTCATAGAATGTCTATCGTGTCTGTCATGAAGTAAATGTCATGGAATTTCCATTGTGAATATTATGAAATGTCTGTCGTGAATTTCATGAAATGTCTTTAATGAATGTTATGAATTGTTTGAACATCACGGTATGTTTGTTGTAATTGTCATGGTATGTCTGTTGTCATTGTCATGGTATGTTTGTTGTCATTGTCATGGTATGCTTAATGTGATTGTCATGGTATGTTTAATGTGATTGTCATGGTATGTCTGTTGTCATTGTCATGGTATGTCTATGATAAAATGTCTATCATAGATGCTGTAGAATGTCTATATTGTATGTCTGTCACAAATTTAATGGATAACTCTTATTATTAAAGAGTTATAATTAAGTAAGATAGTCCTATCTGTCAAATGATAAAATATATTAAAATGTTACATTATTTTAACAATTAGTGTTGTAGAGTTAAAATTTGGTTAAGTAATTTTATCTGTCTACCTTAGAATGTCATTAACCCTTGGAGTTAAAGTTTGGGAAAGATAATTCTATCAGTCAAAAGATAGAATTTCTTAAAATGAGAGTTTAGCTCTTAATGTCATACAGTTAAAATGTAGAGAAGATGATTATACCTGTCAAAAGATAGATTATCTGAGAATGTCATATCTAGGTAAGATAATCCTACTTGTCATGTTATTTTAAATCTTAATGTTGTAGAGTTAAAACTTAGGAAAGATAATTCTATCTATCAAAAGATAGAATATCTTAGAATGTCATGTCTGAGTAAGATAATTCTACTTGTAAAGAGATAGAATATCTTAAAATGTCATGTCATTTTTAACTCTTAATGTTGTAGAGTTAAAATTTAGGAAAGATAATTATATATGTCAAAAGAAAGAATATCTTAGAATGTCGTGTTACTTTAAATCTTAATATTGTAGAGTTAAAATTTAGGAAAGATAATTCTATCTCTCAAAAGATAGAATATTTTAGAATGAAGAGCGAATAATTTAACGAAAGATGAGAGAATACCTCCCCAGTGGAGTCGCCAAATCTCTCTTGATGGCACCCTGAACTCGTCATTCGCGGTCACTGCCAATTCTAGTTTGTGCCCTCATGTCGTCATGTCTATTGTTGATAAGGGCATTGGAGTCGCCACTCTGTTTATCTATCTTATTTCCCTATTTTCCAATTTACCTTAATCTTTTGGATCAAGTAAAAGATCCTTAAGTATTAAAGGAATTAGGAAAAAAGGAAAGGGCAAAAGATAGAAAACAAGAGAAAAGTTGGGTGGTAAACTTATAGAGAAGACTCTAGAATGTCAAAATCTCATATAAGAATAACCACATAAATGTTCTGATAACCAGAGATTTAGGCTGATCACCTATTCTGAATTCTTAATTTTCTACAAGAGCAAGCACCTATAGTTAATTATATCTTAGGCAATTCTAGATTTACCTAAGAAAACTTTTGATTCGCATTAACACTCGTTCTTCTAAAATGTCAAGATTAAGGAAAGAAA
>NW_018252766.1:83102-88109 GCF_001263595.1 Phalaenopsis equestris
TTTGTCATTGTCTGTTGTGATTGTCATGGTATGTCTGTGATAAAATGTCTGTCACTGATGTAGTAGAATGTCTATATGGTATGTCTCTCACAAATGTCATGGATTACTCTTATTATCAAAGAGTTATAATTAAGCAAGATAGTAATGTCCATTTTCATAAATATTATTGAACGTGGAGTATCTGTCATAAATATCATGGAATGTATGTTATGAATATCATGAAATGTCTGTCTGTTATAAATATCATGAAATGTTTGTATGTCATGAATATCATGGGATGTCTATCTGTTCTGAATATCATGGGATGTATGTCTGTCATAGAAATCATGGAATGTCTATCTGCATGAATATCATGGAATGTGGAGTGTTTGTTATAAATATCATGGAATGTCTATCTATCATAGATATTATGGAATATCTATTATGAATATCAGGGAATGTCTATTATGAATACAGGGAATGTCTGTCTGTCATGAATATTACATGATGTCTGTTTATCATGGATATTATGGGATGTCTGTCATAAATGTCATGAAATTTCTATCATGGATGTCATGGAATGTCTATCATGTCTGTTGTAAATGTCATAGAATGTCTATGTATGTCATAAATGTATGTTGAATGTTCATTGTGAATATCATGGAATGGTTACTGTAGCAGTCATAGAATGTCTATCGTGTCTGTTATGAAGTAAATGTCATGGAATTTGCATTGTGAATATTATGAAATGTCTGTCGTGAATGTCATGAAATATCTGTAGTGAATGCTATGAAATGTCTGAACATCATGGTATGTTTGTTGTGATTGTCATAGTATGTCTGTTGTCATTGTAATGGTATGTCATTGTCATGTTATGTATGTTGCGGTTGTCATGGTATGTCTGTTGTCATTTTCTGTTGTGATTATGTTGATATGTCTGTGATAAATTGTCTGTTACAAATGTCGTAGAATGTCTATATGGTATGTCTATCACAAATGTCATGGATAACTCTTATTACTAAAGAGTTATAATTAAGTAAGATATTTCTATCTGTCAAATGATAGAATATCTTAAAATGTCACATTATTTTAACTCTTAGTGTTGTAGAGTTAAAATTTGGTTAAGTAATTTTATCTGTCTACCTTAGAATGTCATTAACCCTTGGAGTTAAAGTTTGGGAAAGATAATTCTATCAGTCAAAAGATAGAATTTCTTAAAATGAGAGTTTAGCTCTTAATGTCATACAGTTAAAATGTAGAGAAGATGATTATACCTGTCAAAAGATAGATTATCTGAGAATGTCATATCTAGGTAAGATAATCCTACTTGTCATGTTATTTTAAATCTTAATGTTGTAGAGTTAAAACTTAGGAAAGATAATTCTATCTATCAAAAGATAGAATATCTTAGAATGTCGTGTCTGGGTAAGATAATTCTACCTGTCAAAAGATAGAATATCTTAGCATGTCATTTTTAACTCTTAATGTTGTAGAGTTAAAATTTAGGAAAGATAATTATATATGTCAAAAGAAAGAATATCTTAGAATGTCGTGTTACTTTAAATCTTAATATTGTAGAGTTAAAATTTAGGAAAGATAATTCTATCTGTCAAAAGATAGAATATTTTAGAATGAAGAGCGAATAATTTAACGAGAGATGAGGAGAGAAAACCTCCCCAGTGGAGTCGCCAAATCTCTCTTGATGGCACCCGGAACTCGTCATTCGTGGTCACTGCTAATTCTAGTTTGTGACCTCATGTCGTCGTGTCTATTGTTGATAAGGGCGTTGGAGTCGCCACTTTGTTTATCTATCTTATTTCCCAATTTTCCAATTTACCTTAATCTTTTGGATCAAGTAAAAGATCCTTAAGTTTTAAAGGAATTAGGACAAAAGGAAAGGGCAAATGATAGAAAACAAGAGAAAAGTTGGGTGGTAAACTTATAGAGAAGACTCAAGAATGTCAAAATCTCATATAAGAATAACCACAAAAATGTTCTGATAACCAGAGATTTAGGTTGATCACCGATTCTGAATTCTTAATTTTCGATAGAAGCAAGCTCCTATAGTTAATTACATCTTAGGAAATTCTAGATTTACCTTAGAAAACTCCTGATTAACGTTAATATTCGCTCTATAAAAAATGACAAGATTTAAAGAAAGAAACATCAAATGTTTTATTCCTGGGGTAATAGATTCCCAAGAATATGATTCTACCCACAAGGTTTTGTTTTGTTTGTTCATGTTGTGTCTGTCATTATTTTGTCATTTTATTTTTGTTTTGTATGTTTTTGTTGTTTTATATTTGTCATATCAATTTTTGTTCATGGATATTCTAAAAGTTCTGGTTTTCTGTTATGTCATGTCATTTTGTTCATTTCATTTTATTTTGTTTTGTCTATTTTTGTCTGGTTTTGTTATCTTGAAATTCTGCTTTTGAATGTCGTCCTGCAAAACAGAGTTAGCACACCCTATAACATGCAATGGAAATCTAGAGCGAAATTTTGTTTTCATGTCTTCAATAATCCTGCAAAAGAGAACATGATTAGCATAAAACCATGTTGTCAGATTTATCAATTTTAGTTGGTCATTTAATTGGTTGAATAATTTTTAAACGACCCGGTCAAGATGTCTATGGCTCCCTTGTTCCGGGGTCGTAAAGTATTCAGATTTACTTAGTCTGAAAGGTGTTTAAACCAGGACGAGAAGATTATTATCAGCCAGATCTTCATAAATTTGAACACAGATGTTTAAGTGTTGTTTTAATGTCTTTTAAGATGAATTTTATGCCATTTATGTCGGTGAGTTAGATTTTTATGATGCCATTTTTTTTTGTCATATGTCAATTAGACCTGAGAGAGTTTAATTGAAACCTAAGATTTAGGTTTAATGTCGGTGAAACAAAACATGATTCAGGTTCAATATAGGTAGAACCGAGAGTTTTAAGTCCAATGTGGATAGGAATTAAGAAGTTCTAGGTTCAATATAGGAAGAACCTAAAGATTGGAAATGGTTTAAGTCCAATGTAATTAGGACTTAAGATGTTTTAGGTTCAATGTAGGTAGAATCTAGTGTTTTAAGTCCAATGTGGATAGGACTTAAGAAGTTCTAGGTTCAATATAGGTAGAACCTAAAGATCGGAAATGGTTTAAGTCCAATGTAATTAGGACTTAAGATGTTTTAGGTTCAATGTAGGTATAATCTAGAGCTTTAAGTCCAATCTGGATAGGACTTAAGATGTTCTAGGCTCAATATTGGTAGAACCTAAAGATTAGAGATGTATTAAGTTCAATGTAATTAGGAATTAAGATGTTTTAGGTTCAATGTAGGTAAAACATAGAGTTTTAAGTCCAACGTGGATAGGACTCAAGATGTTCTAGGTTCAATATAGGTAGAACCTATAGATTAGAAATGGTTTAAGTCCAATGTAATTAGGACTTAAGATGTTTTAGGTTCAATGTAGGTAGAACCTAAGAGTTTAATTGTTTAAATCCAATGTAATTATGACTTAAGATGTTTTAGGTTCAATGTAGGTAGAACCTAAGAGTTTAATTGGTTTTAATTCCAATGTAGTTAGGACTTAAGGTATTTAGGTTCAATGTCGGTAGGACCTAAGTGTTGAATTTAAGTCCAATGTGCTTAGGACTTAAGGTATTTAGGTTTGATGTAGTTGAATTGGACCTAAGGATTGAATTGGTTTTAAGTCAAATGTAATTAAAACTTAAGATGATTTAAGTTCAATGTAGGTAGAACCTAAGAGTTGAAAAGGTTTTAAGTCCAATGTAGTCAGGACTTAAGGTATTTAGGTTCAATGTAGGTAGAACTTAAGGATTGAGTTGGTTTTAAGACCAATGATTGAATTGAGTTAAGTTAAATTTAATTAAGACTTAAGGGTTGAGTTGGCTTAGGTTCAATTTTGATTGAACCTAAAGTTTATATTGACCTAAGTTTAATTTGAATTGAAGCAAAGTTTAAGGTTTGATTTAGGTTCAGTATATGTTTAACCTAGAGTTTGGTTGACTTAGATTCAGGTTGGATTGAACCTAAGTTATAGGTTTGACTTAAGTCCAATAAGGGTTGAACTTAAGTTTGAAGTTGATTTGGCTTCAAGTTAGGTTGAACCTAATGTTTGGGTTAACTTGTGTTCAAGTTAGGCTATAGTCAAGTTAAGTTTTGGTTAAATTAGGTTCAATGTGGGTTGAACCTAATGTTTGGGTTAACTTGTGTTCAAGTTAGGCTATAGTCAAGTTAAGTTTTGGTTAAATTAGGTTCAATGTGGGTTGAACCTAATGTTTGGGTTAACTTGAGTTTAAGTTAGGTTAAACTCAAGTTAAGTTTTCTTTGGATTGATTAAACCTAATTAGGGGTTAGGCCTAATTTTGGTAAGGTTTAATTGACTAATTAGACTTAATATGTGTTAAGTCTATTTGGGTTTAAGGTTAATTAAACCTAATTTTGGTAAGGTTTAATTGATTAATTAGACTTAACATGGGTTAAGTCTAATTGGGTTTAAAGGTTAATTAAATCTAACTTAGATAAGGTTTAATTGATTAATTAGACTTAATATTTAACTAATTAATTAGACTTATTAGGGGTTAAGTCTAATTAGATTAAAGTTAATTAAACCTTGTTTGGGTAAGGTTTAATTATTTATTTAGACTTATTAGGGGTTAAGTCTAATTAGATTAAAGTTAATTAAACCTAATTTGGTAAGGTTTAAATGTTTAGTTAGACTTATTAGGGGTTAAGTATAATTATATTAAAATTAATCAAACCTAATTTGGGTAAGGTTTAATTAATTAATTAGACTTGTTAGGGGTTAAGTCTAATTAGTTTAAGGTTAATTGAACCTAATTTGGGTAAGGTTTAATTACATAATTAAACTTAATAGTGGTTAAGTCTAATTAGATTAAGGTTAATTAAGCCTAATTTTGGTAAGGTTTAATTAACTAATTACACTTATTGGGGGTTAATTCTAATTGAGTTTAAGGTTGCTTAAACCTAATTTGGGTAAGGTTTAATTGGTTAAT
>NW_018252767.1:0-404 GCF_001263595.1 Phalaenopsis equestris
CTCCCATCTCTACTCTCCCTATGATCTCTCATATAATTTCTCTCTCTTTCCCCCTTGACCTCTTGAAATCTTTCTTCTCTCTCTTTTTTACTCACTCTCTCGTTTTTCTTTACTATTTTTGCTCTATTTCTATCTTTCTTTCTCTTTCTCATGTCTCTATATCTCTTTCTCTAATTCCATTTATTGCACTCTCTCACTCGCACTCCCTCAGTTGCTCTTGCTCTCTCTCATCTCTTCCACACCCCTCTCTTGCAATCTCTATATATCACTCCCCCTTTCTATCTCTCTTTCTCTCTCCGTTTTACCTCAATCTTTCCCTCTCTCCCACTTACACTCTCTCTACCTCTCTTCATCCCATTCTTTATCTCTCTCTCTCTCCCTCCACCCCTCCCCCCCCCACCTCT
>NW_018252767.1:848-1076 GCF_001263595.1 Phalaenopsis equestris
TATTTCTTGCCCACTCTCCCACTCTCTGTCTCTTTCTCAATCTCTACCTCATTATAACCCTCAAACGCTCCCACCCTACGTCCCTTTTTCTCCCCCTCTCTTTATCTCCTTTCCTCTCTCTTTTTCCCTCTCCCTCCCATTTCAACTCTCCGTATGATCTCTCATACAATTTCTCTCTCTTACCCTCTTTACCTCTTTCAATCTTTCTTCTCTCTTTTTTCACACTCT
>NW_018252768.1:0-2719 GCF_001263595.1 Phalaenopsis equestris
GTATTATGTACATAAATATAAAATTTTTGGTGTTATACATGTAAATATATAAGAATTATGCGGTATATATGTAAATGCACCAAACTTTAAATAAAAACACTAATATGCCCATAGAATCATTACAAGCACAAATAATGGCTATTTGAAGTACATAACATTGTAAATCTAATGAATGTTCCAAACAACATAAAATTTTGGACTTCATAGAAATAAAAAAAACAACTTATAATTGTCATATGAAAGACAATCTTCAATATGAAAGCATATGAGCTACTATTTTCCAAAACTAAAAGAATTCGTTCCCGAGTGAATAACTCTACTAATCAAACATTTACAACTATGGCCCCCTTTGGATCAATTTCATTTTTTATTTTTGATTTTGTTCTCACTTTTATTTTTAAAACATATTTTTGTAATGAATTTTTTAAATATTAATTTAAAAAAAATCAAGACTTTATAAAAATAATCATATCCTAATTAAACATGCCAAACATGTTTTATTTTAAAATGAAATATAAAAAAATAAAACAAAAACACAATAGAAAACAAAAAATAGAAGTGATGTCAAATGAACACTAAACAAAGAAAAAAATCATTAAAAAAATAGTATACATTCTACATGACAATTTATTATGATTGTTTAAAAAATTCATTCGCAAGAAACTAGAGTTTGATTTATTTGTTAAGAGACCATTTCAAATCACTTTTGATTTTTTTTTCATTTTGTTTATTTTTTTATTTGAAACAAAATATGTTTGACATGATATAACATAATTAGTTATTCTTTAAAAATACTTAAAACAACTTTTATATGTTTTAAATATTTTTAAAAACATTAAAAAAACATGTACAAAATACAGTAAAACAAACATGATTTTAAAAAAAAAAGCAAAAATAAAAACAAAAAATAAAAAATAATAGCGATCCCAAACAATCCCTAAATAAATGTGTACATCATAAACATATACCTTAAACATAATTATTAATTGACCTAAACATCAACAAATTTTTTATTGTTCGTGTTTAGCTCATTATTGAATGATAATAATATACATAACAATTAATTTTTTATAATTTTTAAATTTATTAAATAGTTAGTAAGTAAGTGGAACGATTTTATTCTCTTTGACACATTATTTATTTATTTTTTATTGTTTGAAATTAACTTTTATTTTACTCATATTCAATTCAAATTCTAACGAATCGAACATGAACCAAAACAAACTCAAGTTTGACTCATTTATACTCCTACCATTTAATCTTACCATTTTAAGTACGACTTATCTTAACATTATTTTGTAAATATTTTGCACTATTATCAACAATATCTTGCATAACACCTCAAGTATCTACCATGTTACATCAAGAGACTAACAAAATTCTTTATGTGATGATATGTATAATTTCTATTTTTAAACAACCAAAATAATTTTGTTTGACTCCGCAACATCACATTGATTTAAACAAGAAAACTTGCACCCAATGCATCAATTTTGTAATTGCAATCATATTTTTGTTAGAGGTGTTGGCATTGATGTTTATATTAGATTCCTAATTTTGTGTAAGTTGTCAATCCCACATTTAACATTTTATTATGTGTTATAGATATGTCAGAAGATTTTTTTTTTACATTCATAATGAAATAACAAGCTGTATGGATAATTTTGCCTTAAAATAATTAAAGCATAATGTCAATCCCACGTTTGATATTTTATCATGTGTTATAGATATGTCAGAAGATTTTCTTTTTACATTCATAATGAAATAACAAACTGTATGGATAATTTTGCCTTAAAATAATGAAAGCAAAATGTCTTATATCTTGAATTGATTCTTCAAGTTAGAATATTTAATTTCACTCGTAATATTTCTATTAAATACAATAAATATTATTCCTTCATATTGTATTTTGATAAATAAATAATGTCATTCATACTGATTATAATATGCATCTACTACTTGTAATGTATAACACGTTTGATAAAAAAATTTTGTTGGTATTAAGTTCTATTGATAATGGTCAGTTTGGCTGATGACTCAAAAAAACTATTGATTTTCATAAAATTAGAGTTTATCTTTTACTATTTTAGGGCGTCATAGTAAATCAATTATATATATATATATATATATATATATAATCACCATGTGTAAAAAGTTGATTAAGCTTGTTGAAACCCAAAGAAATAAATTTAAAATCAAATGCAAATGAGATACTCCCATGTTTGCCTATTTTGAGGGCACCGCTTAACAAAATTTACTTTTGACAACTATCTATAAATGTGGCATGAACGGCTAGCACACTTTATAAAATATTTGAATTCACTTAAATACTTATTTTATTTTTATTGTTAAAAAATAGAGGCACAAGTAAAAAAAAAATGTTAAGCAATCTTGTTTTTATTTATTTTTTTGGAAAAGAAATGGATTGTATCTAGGGTTGTAAACGAGCCGAGGCCGAGCGAGCTCAGGGTCGGCTAGTGTTTGGCTCGTTCTATATTGACTCGTGTTCAAAATGGCTTGTGAAAGTTGTGTTCGTATTAGGCTCGAATAATATTTCCAACTCGAGTTTGACTTGAGTTCGGCTCGAAATTAGAGGAGATGGCTCAGAAGAGGAAGAGGAAGATGACTCAAAAGAGGAAGAGGAAGATGACTCAAAAGAGGAAGAGAAAGAGGAAGACAAACAACAAACCCTAATCTCTCGCCACCGAAGCCCTTTTGT
>NW_018252769.1:0-2112 GCF_001263595.1 Phalaenopsis equestris
CCAGAGAGAGTGAGAGAGAAAAAAGAGAAGAGTGATAAGGAGAGGGAGAGAAATATAAAAATAGAGAAGATGGGAGTATGATAGAGTAGATAAAGATAGCAAGAAAGTAAGGGTGAGAGATTAAAATGGAGCTTGAGAGGGATAGAGAGAGCTTGAGAGATAAAATAAAGAAAGAGTGGTAGAGAGATAGAGAGAGCTAGAGAGGGATAGAGGGAATTAAAAAGAATAGATAAGTGTTCCCTCATTCCCTCTTCCACCCTATCTCTCTCACTCTATCTCTCTATATCTCTCTCTTTCTTTCTCTCCTTTCTCTCCCACCCTCTCATTCTATCTCTCCACCTCTGTCACTTTTTTTCTTTCATTCTCTCACTCAATTCCCTTCTCTCCATCTCTCACACTCGTTATATATATATCCCACCCTCTTCCTTTAACTCTTTATCTCTCACTCTCTCCATCTAACTCTCACTCTCTCTTTTCCTTACTCGAATTCTTTGTCTCATATCTTTAGCTCACCATCTCTCACTCTCTCCCTCTCATTCTCTCTCTCTCACTTCTCCTTCCTTCTCTCCTTCTCTTCATTCAAAACATGCTCCAACTCTCTCTATCCCTCTCACTCTTGTCACTATCTCTCTTTATATATCTCGATTAGTTTGCTCTTTCTTTATCAATGAATGATCAGAAGGAGAGAGAGCAAGAGAGAATAGAGAGAGATTTATCGAGAGTCATTGAGAAAGAAGGGGGAGGTATGTCAGTGAGGGAGAAAGAGAGAAATAGTTAGAGAGAAAGAATAAAATAAAGATAAAGTGAGAGAGAGAGAGCTAGAGAGAGAAATGTAAGGAGATGGAGAGTAAGAGATAAGAGAGGAGAAAAGGTGAGAGAGAGGGTGGGAGAGGGAATAATGGAGAGAGAGAGAGACATAAGGATAGATAGGGAGGGGAGAAAGAGAAAAGGAAGTAGAGAAAGAGAGAGAAAGCAAGTTGGAGAGAGGGGGAGAGAGGGAGAGGGATGGAGAGATAGGTAGTGGAGAGAGAGTAGTAGAGGGAGGGAGGGAGAGAAAAAGCAAGAGAGAGAGAGGGAGAGAGTGGGGTGGGAGAGGATTATGTAAGGAGGGGCATAGGGGGAGATATAAAATTGAAGAGATAGGAAGGTAGAGTGAGAGGGAGGTAGAGAGGGAGAGAGTGAGAAAGTGAGTGAGGGAGAGAAAGAGAAGAGAAGGCGAGTGAAGGAGGAAAGGAGAGAGGAGAGTGAGAAAGAATGGTGTATAGGGAGGGTGGGGTAAAAAGAGAACAATTTGAGAGAGTAGGGAGAGAGAGTAAGACAAAGAGTGAGAGAAGAGGGAGAGTGGTGGAGAATTAGATTGAGATGAGGGAATGGAGAGAAGGATAGTTACAGAGTGGAAGAAGAGAGGAAGTGTGAGAGAGTAAAAGAGTTATAGAGGATGAGGAGAGTGGGAAGCAAGCAAGAAAGAAGGAGAGAGAGGAGCAGGAGAGGGGAGGGACGATAGAGGAGAGGGAAAGGTAGAGGGAGAGGGAGAGAGATAGAAAGAGGAAGAGAGACATAATGGGTGAAGAGAGAGAGCTACAGTGAGAGAAAGGGGGAAAGAGAGAGTGGAAGAGAGGTAGAGAAGGAGAAATAGAGAGAGGGGGTGTGAGAGTGAGAGAAAGCAAGAAAGAGTGAAATGGGGAGAGATAGATTAAAATAAAGTGTTAGAGAGAGAGAGGGTGGGTGAGGAATGATGGAGGGAGAGAGACCTCAATAGATGTAAAGTTAGAGAGAGTGAGAAAAAATAAGTGAAAGAGATAAAATGTTTGATAGATGGAGAGAGAATAAGAGAGATAAAGAGATATCTCTATATTTCCTTTTTTCTCACTACAACCTTCCTTCCATCACACACTTCCTCTGTCTAATCTTTCAGTACTCTCCCTCTTATTTCTTTATCTCTCACCCTCCATCTCTCTAACTCTACTTCTCAAGTCCAACTCTTAATCTATCTCACACTCTCTCCCCCACTCTCTCTTTCTCTCTCCCTCTCCCTCTCCCCCTCTAATTATCTTTCTCACTCTCCATCTCTCCCATTCTCTCTTTCTCTCACTTCTCCTCCCTCCCTCTCAC
>NW_018252769.1:5391-11576 GCF_001263595.1 Phalaenopsis equestris
GGAGGGCAAGGAAGGAGTACAATCTCTCCATATCTATCAGGAGTGAGAGCAAGACAAAGAGATGGTGAGAGGTAGAGAGTGCGAGAGAGGTGAACAAGAGAGATAAAGAGTGATATAGAATAAGAAAGAGTTGAAGAGAGAATCAAAGGATTGAGATAGAGAGACTCTCCATTTTTATAGCTCTCTCACATTATTGTTTCCCCTCTTTCTACCTCTACCCTCCCTCCTCCCTCTCTTCCACTCTATACTTACAATCTTTTTCTTGTTATCTCCCTCTCTTACTCTTGAGGCTCTCCTTCATTATCTCTATTATCTTATTCTCTATCTATCTTCCCATCCCTTTAACTCACATGTTCCTTCCCTATGTTCCTTCCCTTTTTCTCCTCCTCTATCTTTCTCGTATCTTTCTCTCTCTCTTGCCCTCAATCTCTTTGAGAGAAATAATATACGAAGACAGAAAGAGGGAGGAAGGGAGGGAGGAAGAGAGAGGGAGGGAGGAGGAGAGAGAATGAGATAAAGGCAGAGAGTGAAAGAGAGAGTGAAGTACGAGTAAAGAGACCTGTTGTTAGTTCAAAAAAAAAAGAGAGTGAAGGAGCATGAGAGTGAATGAATGATAGAGTAATGATAGAAAGAGATAAATAAAGTGAGGGAGAGAGTGAGAACATAAGAGAGAAAGTGAGAGAGAAAAAGTGATAGAGAGAAAATGATGAGAGAGATTACAAGGGAGATATGCTAATAAAGAGAGTGGCTCTCTCCGAATTTCACTCTAACTTTTTCTTCTCCCTCTCTTACTCAATCTGTCACTCTCTTTCCTACTCTATTTTCACTCCTAGTCTCTCTACCTCTCTCAGTTTTCACTTCTCTCCATATCGCTATCTAACTCTCTCTCACTTCCTCTCTACTTCTCTTGCTCTCTTCTCTCATTCCTTCCATCTCTCTCTAGCGCTTACCTATCCTCTCTCTCTTTCCCATCATTACCTTAATTGTCCCTCCCTCACAAAGTTTGTAGCTTTCTCTTGTATTGTTAACCTCTCTCATACCATCAATCTCACTCTCTCTATCTCACTCCCTCTCACTCTCTTTTTGTTCACTCAAATCTCTCTCTCAACCATCCTTTCTCACTTACAGATAAAGAAAGACCAAAATAATAGAGATATATAGAGAGCGAGATAGTGACAAGGGTGAGAGGGATAGAGGAGAGATGGAGCATGTTCTAAAGGAAGAGAAGGAGATAGAGAGAGAGAATGGGAAGGTGAGAGTGAGAGAGATAGAGAGCTAAAGAGATGAGACTAAGAATTGGAGTAAGGGAAAAAGAGAGTTAGAGTGAGATGGAGAGAGTGAGAGATAGAGAGTTAAAGGAAGAGGGGGATAAATATAATGAGTTGGAGAGAGGGAGAGAAGGTAAGTGGGTGAGAGAATGAGCGAAAAAAAGTGATAAAGGTAGAGAGATAGAATGAGAGAGTGGAGAGAAAGAAAGAGACAGATATTGAGAGATAGAGTGAGAGAGACAGGATGGAAGAGGGAATGAGGGAACACTTATCTATTCTTTCATATTCCCTCTATCCCTCTCAAACTCTCTTTATCTCTCCACCACTCTTCTTCTATTTTCTCTTGCAAGCTCTTAATATCCCTCTCAAGCTCCATTTCAATTTCTCACCCTTACTTTTCTTTCTATATTTGTCTAATCTCTCATGCTCCCATCTTCTCTCTTTTTATATCTCTCTCCCTCTCTCTTCCCTTATATTCTATCTCACTCTCTCTGGTGATCTCTCCTTCTTTCTCTAATTCAATCTTTCTTATTTATTCTTTCTCTCTCACTCTCAATCATGCTTCTCTCCCTCTTTCTCCTTGCCAGAGGTTAAGAGGAAGAAAAAGAGATGGGGGAGAGAGAAGGAAAGGGAGAATGATATTGAGAGAGGAAGCATGATTAAAGAGAGAGTGTGTGTGGCCATACAAATAGGGAGAAAAGAGCAATATCTTCCTCTTTCCCCAACCTCTTGCTTTCTCATTCTCTCGCCTCCCCCTCCCCCTCCTTCTCTCGCTCTCTCACCACTCTCTCTAGCTCTCTCTAAAAAAATTCTCTATTCAATCCTTTTAATGTTCTCTTATATCTATAGTGATGGAGCATGAGAGAGAGATATAGAGAGAGTGAGAGCTAGGCAGAGAGAATAAGTGATAAAATGAGAGTGAAAGAGAGTGAGAGAGGGAAGGAAAAGAAAGTTGAAGAGAGAAGATTAATATCTTTTAATTAGTTAGGTGAAGCAAAGAGAGACTGAAGAGAGAAATGAAGAGAGTCAGTGAGAGAAGAGGAGAGTAAGTTAGAGGATAGAATAAAGCTCCCTCCCTCTCTCACTCTCTGAGAATCTCTTATTATCTCTCAGTCTCTATTGCACTCTAGCTCTCCTCTTAATCACACTTTCTTGTAGTTTCTTTCTCTTGCTCACTTACTCTCGCTCTATCTTTATTCCATTCTTGCCCTAACTCTCTCCCTTACTAACTAAACACTCTCCCTCCCACTCTTTTTTCACCCTTATTGACTCTTATTTCTCTTTCTCTCTCTCTTATTTTTCACTCTATCATTTTCTTTTCTCTCTTTCCCTCTTCTCTCCCTCCCCACTTCCATTTGTCTTGCTTTGTTGCTTTATATCTCCATTCTCCCAATTCACCTATGTCCGTCTCCCCCTTCTCCCTCATCATCTCTCTGCTCTCTTCTGCTCTCTCTTCTATGTTTTACTTTTCTCTTTCATACTCTCTCTCCTGCTCAATCTATCTCACTAACTCCCATTCCTTATTTTATCCCTCCTCCTCATCTCTATTACTTTATCCTTCTCTCTCATTCTTGCTTCTCTCTCTACATATTCTTTCTCAGTCACCCACTTTCCTAACCATCTCCTCTCACTCCCTTTCTATTTTTGACATTATCCCTCCCTCCATCCCCGCCTCTGTCTTTCCCTCAGTCTCTCTGGGTGAGTGAGAAAAATGAGAGTGCTGTGAGTGAGAGATGATGAGAGAGAAAGAGAGAGAGGAGAGAGTTGGAGAAATAGAGCAAGAGAGGAGAAATAGAGATAGAGAAAAGAGAGAAAGAGGGAGAAGAAGAGTACATGAGAGAGAGAGATTTAACCTCTTTTTTTTCTCCCACTTTTATATCTCTCTCCATCCCTCCCTCCTTCTCAATGTGATAAATAGAGAGATGGATGGAGAGAGATAGAGAGTGAGAGTGAGTAAGAAGGAGAGAAGAGAAGTGGTTGATAGCATAAGAGATAGAGAGAGGAAGAAAGTGAGCAAAAGGGATAGAGGAGTAGATGTCCCTCACTCTCTCTCACGCAAGAGAGAGTGATAGGGAGGGAGAGTTGGAGAGAGAGGAAGGGAGAGGGAGAAAGAGGGCGAGAAGAAATAAGTGAGTGAGATGGTGAGTAAGAAGAAGGATGGGAGGACAAGATAGTGAGCAAGTGAGAAAATTGAGAAAGAGAGACAAAGAGAGAGAGACGGGGGGGAAGAAAAAGTTGTAGAGGAAAAATGATAAAGGCAAAAGACTGTGTGAAAGAACAAAAAAAGAGAGAGAGTGAGGTAAGAAGATATTAAGAGAGAAAAGTGAGAAATTTAGAGGGAGTCAAATTGAGAGAGCCTATAGAATAGAGTGAGGGGAGATGAGCGAGAAATAATGAGAGAAAGGAAGATAAAAGAAGTGGAGAGCTAGAGGGAGAGCAAGAGTGAGAGTGTCACATACACCACTCTCCCTATCCTTCCATCTCTCTAACTACCACTCTCCCTCCCTCTCTCTCATGCTTTCTACCATTTCTATTTACCTCTCCTTTATTCACACCCTCTCTCTTCTTCTTTATCTCTCTCTCACTCTATATATTTCTTCCCATCCTTCATCCCTCCTCTCTCTCCCTCTACCTCTCCCTCTCCCTCTGCCTCTATTTGTCTCACATACACTCTATTTCTTCCACACTTCTCTCTCTCTATATTCTCTCACTCTTGCTCTCTCATTTCTCTCACTTCCAATCAGTCTCTCTTGTATCTCCCTCTTCTCCCTCTTTCACACACAAACACTCGCTCCCTCTTCCTCCCTCTCCCTCTCATTCTCTTGAACCATCTTTTGTTCTTCACTTCTCTCGCTCACTCACTCACTCACTCTTGCCTCTCCCTCACACACAAACATTCTCCCTCTTCCTCTCTCTTCTCGCTTTCTCTTTTTCTCTCTCTCTCTCTTTTATAAGAATGTGAGAGAGTGAAACAAGAGAGAGAGTGTCAAAGAATGCGAGAGTGAGAGGAGGCTAAAAGAGAGGAAGGGCTTCTTATGCACATCTCTTTGTCCTCTCTCACCTTTTTTCTGTCTCTCACTTGCTTTTTCTATCTCTCTCTCCTCTCACCTTTCTCTGTATGTAATCTCTGTCAACCTTTCACTATTATTCTTCTCTCTTTCCGCAACTTCTTTTCCTTTTTTTATCTCCCTTTCCCTCTCCCACCCCATCGTTCTCTAGCTTTCTCACTATCTCTCGCTCTCTTTCTCCCCTATCCTTCCACCATCTCTCTCGCTCGCTCTCATTTCCTCTATCCCCACATCTCTCTCTCTTTTTCACTCTCTCACCTTGACTGCTTCATTCCTCTCTCTCTCTATCTCTCTTGCATGCACTGTATCTCTCTTACAAGTTCACTCACTTTTTATCGCTCTCACTATTCTCTCTAAATCTTTCTTTCTTTTTTTTTGCTCTTGTTCTCATCTCTTTATTTCTCTCTATCTGTCTATCTAACTTTAACTTTCTCCCATTGTCTCTCTCTCTCCCTCTTTAAAATCTCATCATCTTCTCATTTGTACTCTACCCCTCCTCTTTCTATAACTCATTCTCTCTCAACATCTCTATATCATCCCCTATTGCTCACCTTCTTCAATCACTCTAACACTTTTACTTTCTTGCTCTTACCTCTAACTCTATCACTCTCTATCACATTCTTCTCTCTCCTTTTTTTACTCTATTCTCTCTCTCTATAATTATCTTTCTCTAACATAATATCTCTCCCCACTCTAGCCTTCTCTTCTTTGTCTCTCTCAGCCGTCTTCATTCTTTCTCTCACCCCCTCTCTCACTCACTCTTTTCTCTCTATTATAGGATCTCTCTAACTTCCCCTCCTGGTCTCCCTCCACTTTTAACTCAGAGAGATGTAGAGATAGTTCAACATTACAATTTATCTAAAGCTCTCTCTTTTAAACTTTTATTTTCTCTTCTTTTCTCTATCTCTCTTGTCTCCTACTCTGTCACTCACACTCCATCCAAACCCATCTCTTCTAATAAGTCATAGAGAGAAATAAGGAGCGCAAGATGCACAGCGAGAATAGATAGAGAGATAGAGAGATTATGTTAGAGAGAAAGAGTGATAGAGATCAGGAGAGCAAGAGGGGTTGTTAGCTTGATGAAGAAAGAGAAAGGTAATAGATAAAAGAAAGAAAATTCAAGCTAGGTAATAGTGAGAGAGAGATTGATTGAGGGAGCATGGGAGAGAAAATGTGAGTGAGAAGCATATTGAGCAAGGAGTGAGTGGGGGAGTGTGTAGAGTGAGAGAGAGCAAGAGATAAAGAGTTAACTGAGTGTGAAAGAGAAATATAGAGATAGATAGTGAGGGAGAGAGAGAATATATAATGGGGGAGAGAGAGAATATAGTGGGAGAGATAGCTTGATAGTTTGAGAGAGAAAGAGAATGACTAAGAGAAGTAAGATAGCAGAGGAAAAGGTTGAAATCAATATCTCTCTATCTCACTCTGTCTTCCTATATCATGTACTATCACTCTTTTCACTCTCCCTACCTCTATCACAGTCTCTCTTTATCACCCCCTCTACCTTTATCCCACTCTCTCTTTCTCCCTCCTTCACCTTCCCATCCTCCCTTTCTTCCCTCCCTTCTTCATATTTCTCCCTCTTCCTCTCCCTCTATCTCTCTTATTATCTCTTTTTGTCTTCTCCTGCCTTCTCTTTAATTCTCTTGATCGCTCTCCCTCTCGCCGTCCATCTATTAACCTTTCTCTCTATTAATACCTCTCAAGAAGGAGATGCTCTCTTCTTCTTTCTTTCCCACCCTCTTTTTTTCACCTGATCTCTATGTCTCTTTCTAGAGAGAGCAAGAGAAATAGAGAGAGGAGAAATAGAGTGCTAGGGAGAGATAGAGAGAGGTGTGAGAGAGAAAGG
>NW_018252769.1:11897-15434 GCF_001263595.1 Phalaenopsis equestris
AAAAAAGAATGAGAATAGAGAGATAAAGCTATAGAGCGAGGGAAAGAAAGGTATGCAGGGATGGAGGGTCTCTTTCTCTCTTTGAGCTGGAGAGAGCATTAGTGAGGTGAGAGGGAGAGAGAATGATGGGGAGAAAGGGGGAGGATGCGGAGAGGGAGAGAAGATAGATAGGGAGAAAGCAAAAGAGAGAGAAATAAAAAATGATATTGAGCAAGATAGAGAAAGAGGAGTGAGAGAATAAGGGAGAAAGAAGGAGAGTGATTGTGGGGGAGAAAGAGCAAGAAAGAGGGAGGGGTGTAGAAAGAAAGAGAGAGGTAGAATGTAAGTGGAAGGGAGGGATGCAAAATGACTGAGTGAGTGGGACAAGAAGGATAACGATAGAAAATGAGAGAGAGACATAAGTAAAGATAGAAATAGAGAGTTTCGAGGGAGAGAAAAAAGTGAGGAGAGTGAGAGAGAGCGAAGAGTGAGAAGGGGGCATCAGAAAGGGAGAGAGAGAGTGATAGAAATAATAAATAGAGCTAGATATGAAAAGGAACACCACTCTCTCCATCCCTCTCACACTTTCTCTTACACACTCTCTCTCATCCTGCTTCTATCCCTTCCTCTCTATTACTAACAAATAGAGCAAGATATGAAGAGAAACACCTCTCTCTCCCTCCCTCACGCTTTCTCTTACACGCTCTCTCTCATCCTCCCTCTATTCCTTCCTCTCTATCATACTTCCTCTCTATCAGCCTATCTCTCTTACTTTTCCCTTTATCACTTATCTATCATCATAATATTTTTCTCTCACCCCCACTCTCTCTCTCATCTCTATCTTGTAATGTCAAGGAAGAGGAGGGATGGATGGAGAGGGAGGAGAGCAAGAGAGTGTGCAAGAGGGAAAAGATAAATAGATAAAGAGACTGATAAAGAAGTGAGAGAAAAGGAGGGTTTGAAATAGTGGGAGGGGGAGGGGAGAGTGAAAGATAGAAAAGAAGAAAAGAGTGAGAGAATGAGCTGTAGAGAGAGATTGATAGGGGAGAGAGAAAGAGAGAGAGATGGGAGAGAGAATAACAAAATACATGAACGAATTATGAGAGAAAATGATAGTAAGATAATGAGAGGGAGGGAGAAAGAGAGATACAAATGAGGGGTGCTAGAGAGAGAGTGAGAAAGAATGAGAGGATTCTTTTTTTTGGGTCTCTTATTGTTGTCTCTCGTTCAAACTCTCTCACTCTCTCTTGCAATCAAATTTCTTTTTCTACCTTTCCAGCTCTCTCACACTCACTCTCCTTCCCTCCTCCGTCTCCGCTCCCTCCCCTCTCTCTCTCATTGTCTCTTTTTCTCTTTTTTTTACTCTCTCTTCTCTACCCTCCACTCTCTCTTACCCTCCCCCCTTTCTCACTCTCCTTATTCTGTAATCCTCACTTCTTTAGCTATCTTCTATCTCTCTCTCACTATGTCTCACTTTCTCTATCTCACTTCCTACCTCTATTAACTGTGACATAGAAATGGGGAAAAATAGATAGATAGAGAGAGAGAGAGATAAAGATATAGTGGAGACAGGGAGGGGAAATTGGTAGAAAGAGAGTGGAAGAGAGCGAGGTTGTTAGTATGAGAGAGATGGAGAGTGAGAGAAAGTAAAAGAGAAAGATGAAAAGAGAAATAGTGAAAGATAGAAAAAGAGAGAGCAACCAAAGGGAGGGAGGAATATTTCTCTCTTACCCTTTCTCCCTCCCTCCCTCTCTCCCTTCATCATTTCCTTACCACACTATCTCTTGCTTTCTCTCTATACCTTCATTATCTCTCATCATACTCTCTCTTTCTCTCTCTCCTCTCTCTCTCTTCCTCTCTTTTTCTCTTTGCTTTGCTCTCAAAATATCTCAAGTTCCTCTCTCACTGTCTCCCTCACACACACACGCACTCTGTATCTTACTCTCCAGAGAGAAAGAGGAAAAGACATTGAGAGGGACAACCAGAGAGAAGGAAGAGATAACAAGAGTGAGAGAGAAAGGGAGAAAAGGAATAAAAAAATAAAGAGTGATTGAGATAGGGCCACTCGCTCTTTATTTCACAGTCTTTCTCATTATATCTCTTTCTGACACTCTCTCTCATTGTTTCATTTCATTTTTCTCTCAATCTTTCTCACTATGTTTCTCTCACTCTCTCTAATTCTCTCCCTCATTCCCCCTGCATTGCTTTCTCCCTTTGCTCTGTTTAGAAAGAGGGAGAGAGAGTTAAAGAGAGATAATGAGAAAAACAGTGAGAGATACTTTCACGCTCTCTCTTCTTACGCTTTCTTCATCATGTTTCTCTCATTCCATCTCTCTCTTCTCCTTCAACCTCTACATCGTTTACCTATTTATTTCCTGTTCTATTTCTCTTCTCTATATCTCTCATCATTCTATCTCCCTTATCTTCTCTCTCACTCTTCTTTATTCTCACTCTCTCTACACCCTTATCTCTATCTCTCTTCATCTTAACCTTTATTCCTCCATCTATTTCTCTCTCTTTATCCCTCACTCTTTCGAAACTTCCTCACCTCTATTTTCTTTATCTCTCTCTCACTCTGTCTCACACGCTCTTTTCCTCTCTCTCCCTCTCCCACTTTTCTCTTATTCCCCCACTCATTCTGTCTCATCAATACCATAAACCTCTCAGACTCTCTCACCCTTCTCTCTCGTCCTCCATCTTTCCCTTAAAGAGCATGAGTAAGAGAGAGAATTAGGGAGAAAGAGAGGGGGATAGAAAGAAAGACAAAGATCTAGAGAGGGTGGGAGAGAACAAAGAGAAGGTTATATAAGAGAATGTGAGAGCAAGAGAGTTATATCTCATATTTGTCTCTCTTTTACTCTCTTCCTCTTTCACAACCCCCCTCTCACCTCTCTTTTGTACTCTCTGCCTCAGTCTAGTTCCCTCCCTTTCCATCTTTTCTCTTTCTCATTTTCTTTTCGTCATTCTCTCCTTTTCTCTTGCACTCCCTCTTCGACCACCCTCCTCTCTTTGACTTTCTCTCTCATCATCACTTCAATTTTCCTTACCCTCTCTATCTCATTTCTCTTAAATCCTCCTCTCTCACTCTTTCATGATATGAGAGAGGGTTGGAGAAGAGGGGATGGAGAGAGAGAGAGACAAAGATAGCATGTGAGTGATACTTCCTCTCTCTATCTCTCTCCCTCCCTCTCTCTCTTGTACTATCAACCTATACTTTCTCTTTTTCTCTCTTGCTCTCTCTTAACCCCTACCTCTTGTTCTCTCTCACCCCTCCCTCTCTATCTTCTTCTTGCCCCTCCCTCTCCTCTTACTCAATCACCGTTGTCTCTCTAACTATTTCTCTCTTTCTCACACACTGACTTACCTAACACACTGACTTACCTCCCCCTTCTTTCTCATTGCCTCTCTATAAATCTCTCTCTATTCCTTCTTTCTCTCTCTCCTTCTGATCAATCTTTGATAAAGAAAGAGCAAATTAATAGAGACATATAGCGAGAGAGATAGTGAAAAGGGTGAGAGGGATAGAGAGAGCTGGAGCATGTTCTGAAGGGAGAGAGG
>NW_018252769.1:15471-19076 GCF_001263595.1 Phalaenopsis equestris
GAGAGAGATGGAAAGCTAAAGAGTTGAGACAAAGAATTCGAGTAAGAGAAAGAGAGAGTTAGATTGAGATGGAAAGAGTGAGAGATAGAGAGTTAAAGGAAGAGGAGGAATATATATAATGAGTGGGAGAGAAGGAGAGAAGGGAATTTAGTGAGAGTATAAGAGAAAAAAAGTGAGAGAGGTAGAGAGATAGAATGAGAGAGTGGGAGAGAAAGAAAGAGACATATAGAGAGATAGAGTGAGAGAGATAGGATGGAAGAGGCGAATGAGGGAACACTTGTCTATTCTTTCCTATTCCCTCTATCCCTCTCAATCTCTCTCTATCTTTCTACCACTCTTCTTTTTTTTTCTCTCAAGCTCTCTCTATCCCTCTCAAGCTCCATTTCAATCTCTCACCCTTAATTTCTTTCTATTATTATCTACTCTCTCATGCTCCCATCTTCTCTCGTTCTATATCTCTCTCCCTCTCTCTATATCACTCTTCCCTTAGTTTCTCTCTCACTCTCTTTGGTGCTCTCTCCTTCTTTCTCTCATTAAATCGTTCTCATTTATTCTTTTGATCTCGCTCTCAATCATGTTTCTCTCCCTCTTTCTCCTTGACAGAGGTTTAGAGGAAGAAAAAGAGATGGGAGAGAGAGAAGGAAAGAGAGAATGAGATAGAAAGAGGAAGCTTAAGGAAAGAGAGAGAGTGTGTGTGGCCATATAAAGAGGGAGAGAAGAGCAATATCTTCCTCTCTCTCCAACCTCTTGCTTTTTCATCCTCTTGCCTTCCCCCTCCACCTTCTCTCGCTCTCTCACAACTCTCTCTCGCTCTCTCTAAAAAATTCTCTCTCCAATCCTTTCATTATTCTCTCATCTCTATAGTGATGGAGCAAGAATGAGAGATGTAGAGAGAGTGAGAGCTAGGCAAACAACATAAGTGAGAATATGAGAGTGAAAGAGAGTAAGAGAGGGAAGGAAAGAAAGATGAAGAGAGAAGATTGATATCTTTTGATTAGTTGTGTGAAGAGAAGAGAGGCTGAAGAGAGAGATGAAGAGAGTGAGAGAGAGAGAGAGAGAAAAGGAAAGTAAGTTAGAGGACAAAATATATCTCCTTCCCTCTCTCACTCTCTGAGAATCTCTTGTTATCTCTCATTCTCTATTGCACTCTAACTCTCTCTCTTAAACGGACTTTCTTGTAGTTTCTTTCTCTGGCTCACTTACTCTCACTCTATCTCTCTCCCTTTCTCACTCAACTCTCTCCCTTCCTCACTCGACTCTCTCCCTCCCACTCTTCTTTACCCTTATTGACTCTTCATTCTCTCTCTCTCTCTCTCTCTCTCACTCTCTCTCACATTTCTCTCTATCATTTTCTTTTCTCACTCTTTTTATCCTCACCCATCTCCCTCTAAGTCTCTCCATTGCTCTCTCTTTGCTTTGTTGCTTTACATCTCCATTCTCCTAATTTACCTATATCCCTTGCCCCTTCTCCCTCCTCATCTCTTTTCTCTCTCTTACTCTCTCTTCTATCTTTTACTTTTCTCATTCACACACTCTCTCCTGCTCTATCTATCTCACTATCTCTCATTCTTTATTTTTATCCCTCCTCCTCATCTCTATCATTTATCCTTCTCTCTCGTTCTCGCTTCTCTCCCTCAATATTCTTTCTCTATCACCCACTTTCCTACCCAACTTCTCTCACTCCCTTTCTATTTTTGACATTATCACTCCCTCCATCCCCGACCCTCCCTTTCCCTAGCTTTGTCTCTCTGGGTGACTGAGGAAAATCATAGTGTTAGTGATTGAGATGGTGAGTGATAGCATAAGAGAGTCAGACGGAGAGAAGAAAGGTGGTTGATAGCATAAGAGAGAGAGGGAGAAAGAGATCAAAAGTGATAAAGAGATAGATGTCTGTCACTCTCTCTCACGCAAGAGAGAGTGATAGGGAGGGAGAGTTGGATAGAGAGGGAAGAAGGGAGAGGGAGAAAGAGGGTGAGAAGAAAGAAGTGAGTGAGATGGTGAGTGAGAAGGAGGATGGGAGGACAAGAGAGTGCGCAAGTGAAAAAATAGAGATGATAAAGAGACAAAGAGAGAGAGTGGGGGGAAGAACAAGTTGTAGAGGAAAAAAGATAAATGCAAAAGAGTGTGTGAGAGAAAAAAAAGAGAAATAGTGAGGTAAGAAGATATTAAGAGAGAAAAGTGAGAAATTTAGAGGGAGTGTGATAGAGAGAGCCTATAGGAGAGAGTGAGGGGAGATGAGCGAGAGATAATGAGAGAAAGAAAGATAAAAGAAGTGGATAGCTAGAGGGAGAGCAAGAATGAGAGTGTGGGGGAGCGAGAGAAAAAAAACTAAGAAATGGAGAGGAAAAGAGTTGAAAGGGTGAGAGAGAGAGAAAAGAAAGTGACTGAGAGATGAAGAGAGTGTGTGTGAGATAGTAATGTGAAGAGGGAGACAGGTAGAAAGTAAGGGAGAAAGAGGGAGAAGGTGTCAGAGAAAAGAAGAGAGAGAGAGAGAGGGAGAGGAGAAATAGAGGAGAAATATATAAGAGAAAAGAGTAAGAAATTAAAAGAGAGAGAAATAGTAGACTGAGATAGAAAGAGATAGAAGTAAGAGAGAAAAACTGTGTGAGGGTGGGAGAGTGGTAGTGAGAGAATAATTTGACAGAGATAATAAGCAATAGTAAGAAAGTGATAAAAGAGGAAGAGCGATAGAGAATGAGAATGAGACCAGGAGATATAGAGAAGGAGAGAAAAGAAAGTGTGATATATTTGAGATAAAAAAAGAGAGTGAGAGAGATAGGTAATGTAGAAGAGAGTTTGATATAAAAAGATCTAGAGATCAAGAGCAGAATAGAGTGATTTGAAAGAAAATGAGAGTGAGAAGGGAGAGAGCAAGAGTTAGATTAGGAGGGAAAATTTTTTTCTCTCATCTCTTTCCTTTTGATCTCACTAAGGAGGAGAATAAATTAGTAAGAGGGGAAGGAAAGTAAGAACGAGTGAGAGAAGAAGTACTAAGAGAAGATATAACCCACTCTCTTCTTCCCTCATCCCCTCTTGCCCCTTTCTCTATTTCTTAATATCCCTCCCTCCATCAATGTCCCTCCTATTACCTTGCTCTCATTCTTTAAGTGTGAAGGCACAATGCGAGAGTGAATGAGAGAAAGATAATAAGAGAGAATAACAGAGAGTGAGAGAAGAGGGAGAGCGTCAAAGAATGCAACAGTGAGAGGAGGATAAAAGAAGAACAAGGGCTCCTTATGCACATCTCTTTATCCTCTCTCACCTTCTTTCTGTCTCTCATTTGCTTGTTCTATCTCTCTCTCCTCTCACTTTTCTCTATATCTATTTTCTCTCAACCTCTCACTATCTTTATTCTCTCTTTCCGCTCCTTCTTTTCCTCTTTTTATCTCTCTTTCACCCCTATCCTTCCACCAACTCTCTCGCTCGCTCTCATTTTCCCTATCCCCACATCTCTCTCTCTTCCACTCTCTCACCCTGACTCCTTCATTCCTCTCTCTCTCTCACTTTATCTATCTCTCTTGCATGCATTTTATCTCTCTTACAACTTCACTCACTTTTTCTTGCTCTCACTATTGTCTCTCTAAATCTTTCTTTCTTATCTTTTG
>NW_018252769.1:25349-26075 GCF_001263595.1 Phalaenopsis equestris
GAGTGAGAGAGAATGATAGAATGAAACTAGGAGATATCAAATAAGGGGAAAGAAAAGAGTGTAAGTAAGAGACCAAAGTAGAGAGAGGAAGAATGCGGCCAACAGATAGACAAGAGAAATAAATAGAGTCAGAGAGAGAGAGTTTGAGTGTGTGGGAGAGAGAATGAGAGAATCAGAATGAGATAGAGAGAAAGGTGAGATGTAGAAGGATAATAATATTAGAGAGCGTAAGAGACATGGAGAATGAGGTAAGAGGAAGAATGTGAGATAGGGAGATAGAGAAGAAAAGAGAAAGAGAGATTGAGAGATTGAGAGAAAGTGAAAGAGAGAGAGAGAGTAAAAATAGAAAGGGAGAGTGAAAAAAATGAGTGATAGAGAGGTGGGCAGAGAGATAAGTGCTAGAGAGAGAGGGGGAGTGAGTGAAAGAGCAGAAGAAAGAGAAGCATAGGAGAGAGAAGACTAAGAGTGCTAGAGAGGGACGGTAGAGGAAGTAAGGGAGAAAGAGAACAAATGAAAGAAAGCATGTGGGGGATAGAGTGAGTGAGAGAGGGAGTGAGAGTTAAAAAGAGCAAATGATAGAGTAATGGTAAAAGCAAAAAAAATAGGAGGGAGAGAGAGAAGAGGCTATTAAAGTAATAAAGGATAAAAAATATGCGAGATATTGAGAGGGAGGGTGTGGGAGTAAGAGAAGTAAAGGGAGGGAAAGAGTGATAGGGGGATTGAGGG
>NW_018252769.1:27153-28531 GCF_001263595.1 Phalaenopsis equestris
CCATCTCTATCTCGCTCTATCATAATATCTTTTTATTCTCATTTCTCTTTCACCCTCTCCCTCTCCCTCGCTTTTGAGATTTCTCTCCCTCCCACTCGTTCTCTTCCTCTCTCCTTTTTGACCCTCTCTCCCTTATTATCTATCATTCTCTCTATTTATTATATATCTCTTAAGCTCTACATCTCTCTCGTACTCTCAATATATCTTCCTCTCTTTTTCTTTCAAACTCTACATCACTACTATCTATCTTCCTTACTCACTCTCTTAATTTCTATTCTCTCTAAATTTCTCGCATGATAGAGTGATAGAGATAAATTGATATAGAGAGAGAGAGAGATGATGGGAGATCAACTTGTCTCACTTTCTGTCTATCCTTTTCTTGTTCCAACCCCCTCTCTCTCGCTCGCTCATTCTAACTCTATCACACTCTAGATCTTTCTCTCCCTCTCCATATGTTTCTCACTATTTCTATCTTCATCGATTTCACTCTTTCTATTTACGTCTCTCTAGCTCTCTATCCTTCTTCTCCCATATTTTCTATTTCTAGAGAGAGATAAGAAGAAATTGAGAAAAATAGTGGGAGAGAAACATAGAGAGACATAGAGAGAGAAAGAAAAAAGAGCTTCTAAATAAGTGAGATAATGGAAAAGTTAGGCTGATAAATAAATGGAGAGAGGAGTCTGAGTGAGAGAGGTAGAGAGAGCTAGAGAGAATAAAGTGAGACAAGAAAAGATTTAAGGGGTAGTGAGAGAGATGAGAAATACATAATAGAGATGGAGGATAGAGGGAGGGAGGGAGGGGAAAGAAGGAGAAAGATATAGTGCAAGAGAGATAGAGAGAGTGTGTGAAAGAGAGAGAGAGAGAGCAAGGTAGAGGGAGAAAGGGGAGGGTTGAGAGGGAGAGAGAATAGAAATATCACTCTCAATATTGAGTCTCTCTTTATCACTCTTTCGAATGTTCAACACATATTTCTATCCCGATATCTTGCTCACACTCTCGCTATCCATTTTCTCTCTTCCTCACAATCACATACACTCTCTCAAACTCTTACTCTACTCTTACTCTATCTCTCTATCTTAAAAAGATCCTAGAGACTCCTTTTTCACCCAGCCCACCCCAATTTCTTGCGCAAAAAAACAAAAAAAAAAAAAAAAGTTATCTCTCTTAATCCCTCTCTCTCCTTTTCACAAGTATTTGGGGTCAACTTATGCATCCACATTATTTGTCCACTCATGTTGAGTATTACATGTGATATTAAAAAAGACTGCACGAGAGAGATAGCGAGTTAGAGCTCTTTATGCTTCTATCCCACACACTTTCTATTATTGTCTCTATTAATCTCTCTCCCACTCCCTCTTTTTATAGAGTAGGAGGGAGG
>NW_018252769.1:28698-30068 GCF_001263595.1 Phalaenopsis equestris
ATTTTGGGAAAGGAAAAGAGAGAGGCAGAGAGGGGGAGAGAAAGAGAAAAGGAGGGAGGGTGAGAGAGAAAGTAAGAGAGAGAGTGTGTGTGTGTATGTGAGAGAGCGTGAACAGAGAGCAATAATGTGAGAGAGTTAGTATGGGATAGATTTATAGTAAGATAAGAGAGAGAGAGAGAGAGAGATGGGAGAGGATAAGTAAAGTTGAAAGAGGGAGAGAAGGGTGTGCATGTGAGTGATTGAGAAAATAGCTCTCCTTCTCCTTAAATTCTCCACTCACTCTCTCCCACACTTTGTCACTTTCCATCTTCTTTAATACTCTCATTCTCACTCATTATTGTTTCTCCCACACAAAATCTCTCATTATCTTTGTCTCCCCAAAGAGAGAGTAAAGTAAGGAGAGGTACATAGATGGATGGAGGGACAAAGAGAGAGAGAGAGAGCAGTGGGAGGGAAGGAACATAGAGGAAGAAGAGGAGGGAGAGGGACAAACTCTCTCTCTCACCCCTCCCTCTCTTACTCACTCTATCCACCTCCCTCTCTCACAACCCTCTATCTCTCACCCATTCAAACTCTCCCACTAAGATATATAATAAAAAGAGGTGCATGAAGGAAAATCTATCCCACTCTAACTCTTGCTCTCTCCCTTGTCTCTCTCTTTATTTCTTTCTATCTCTCCCTATCTCTCTTGTGCTCTACTCTTTTTATCTCCACACTCTCCATACCTCTCCATTTCTTTCATTCTCTCTCTCTAAGGCTCTCTCTCCTTCCTTCATTCCCACTCTCACCCTCTCTTTGTTTCTCTCTCTCCCTCTTTCCATCTCTACCCCTCACTCACTCTATCTATATCTATCTCTCACACTCTCTCCTGATTTCTCTTACTCTCCATTCCTCCCTCTCCCTCTCTCTTCTCTTATCTATCTTTTATGTTCTCTCATATTCTTTTTATATCTCTTACGTTCTCTCACTTGCTTGCTATATAGTTCTCTTATTTCTCTTTCTCTCTCTCACTTTCTTGTTCTCTATCTCTCACTCTCTGAATCACTTTCTCTCTCTCACTATCTTTATCTCTTTCTCCTTCTTCTTTATCTTTATCTCTACTCTCTCTCCCTATTTCTCAAGCTCTATCTTTTTCTCTCAACCTCTTCCTCTCTCACTAACTCTCATTCTTTGTCACTCTCCCTCTTGTATCACTTTCTAACTCTTGCTCTCTCCCTCGTCTCTAACAGTTTACCTCTCATTTCTATTTGTCTCTCTAACACACACTCTCCTTATGTCTTCATTTCTCTCATCCTTTTCCCCTGATGCTTTGTCTCTCCCTCCCTCATTCCCTCTCCCGCCATCTCTTTGTTCCTCTCTCTCTCTTTCCC
>NW_018252769.1:30383-31004 GCF_001263595.1 Phalaenopsis equestris
TCTCTCTCTCTCAACCTCTTCCCTCTCCCACTAGCCCTCTTTCTCTGTCACTTTCCCTCATGTATTACTCTCTAACTCTTGTACTCTCTCTCCTCTCTCATTGTCTGCCTCTCTCTACATTGATCATTCTTTAGTTAACTCTCTCCATTTTTCTCCCTCATGTCTCATTCTCTAACTCTTTCTCTCATCCACATTATGAGAGAGAGAGAGAGAGAGCTAGAGAGAGTGATTTAGGAAGACAAAAGTGAGAGAGAAAATGAGAGGTAGACAAAAAGGTGAGAAAAAGAGATGGGACAAAGAGGGAAATGATTGAGGCATCTCTTTTTCACTATACATCTCTCTTATTTTTTCTCCTACTCCCTTTCTCTCAAACTTTTTTCTCTGCATCTCACTTAGTTTCTATCACTCACTTTTTTTCCCCTACCTCTCCCTTCCTTTATCCAAGTTCCTCCTTGTCTCTTCCTACCTATCAATGCCTCTTGCTTTATCGTTCTCTCTCTTACCCACTCCCTTCTCTCTCTGCCTTTCTCTCTCACTTAATATCTTATTTTTTGTCCCTCCTCCCTCCCTCCATACCCCTCGCTCTCTCTTTCTCCCTCTACCTTACTACCCCTCCCCCCC
>NW_018252769.1:31539-37990 GCF_001263595.1 Phalaenopsis equestris
TTCTCTCTCTTACCCACTCCCTTCTCTCTCTGCCTTTCTTTCTCACTTAATCTCTTATTTTTTTGTCCCTCCTCCCTTCCTCCATATCCCTCACTCTTTCTTTCCCTATCTACCTAACTACTCTCCCTCTCTCTTTCTCTCATATATTCCTCCACTATCTCTTTCTTCATGCATTGTTCTCTCTCACCCCCTCTTTGTCCCTCCTTATCCCTCTTTGCCCCTTCCTCTCCCCTCTCGCATTCTCTTTCACAATCTCTCCAGCTCTTCCTCTTCTCTCACTCTCCCTCTCTCTCTCTTTTTATCTCTTGCTATCTCACTCTCGTTATGTCTTACCCTTCATCTCTATAAAGCTTTCATCTCTTTCTTCACTTTCTAACTCTCCCAGTTTCTTTTCACAGACACTCTCACTATGTTTCTCCTCTTACTCTCTCATCAACCATCTATCTCTCTCCCTCTCTCCCTCCTTCCAAACCTCTCTCTACCTCCTCTGTCTATCTACTCTCTCTCTCTCCCTCACTATCACTCTCTCTTTTGGAGAGGGAGCTAAAGAGAGTGAGATTGAGATAGAGGGATGAAATGGGATGGAGAGAGGGAGAGCATCAACTCTCTTCCTCACTCTTGCTCTTTCTTCATCACTATTTTTCTCCCTTCCTCTCTGGTCTTCATTTCTTTCACACTGTCTCTCTCTCTCTCTCTCGCCATCATTAGAGAGATAAAGATGAGAGGGTGAGAGAGAAGATAAAGAGATAAAGTGATAGAAGGAGAGATAATGAGAGATTACAGAAGAGATTGTGAAAAGGTTAGAGTGAGAGAAAGAGAAGAGAGGTGAGAAATGAGAGAAAGAGAGATAGAGTGAGATAGAGTGAGAGAGAGAAAAAGAGAGAGAGATGCTTATATTATCTCTCTCCTCTCTCCTTCCCTACCACTTTAACTCTCTCCTTCTCTAACCCTCTCATGTAATCTCTCTCTTTTCCAATCCTTTGCCCCCTTATCTCACTTGCTTGATCTTTCTTAATTTTATTTCTCTAGCAGTCCATCTCTGTCTCTGCCTCTGTCTCTCCATCTCTCTATCTCTTAGAGAGGAAGAAAAAGAGATATAGAGACAAAGAGACTGTGTGAGTGAGAAAGGAAGAAAGAAATAAAGAATGAGAGAGAGAAAGAAGAGGAGACAAGAGAGGGTTGTAGGGAGGTAGGGAGATAGGGAGAGTATGCCTCCATCTCTTTTCGTAGTTAGTGCCTCTCTCTCTCTCGCGCTTTCTCTTTGGCACTCTCTAACTTTCGCTCTCTATGTTTATCCCTCCCTCCCTCTCTCTCCCACTCTCCTTCTCTCTCTTTTTCTCTCACTACTCTCTCTCTCCCTCTCTATCAGTTTTCTCTCCCCCCATCTCTCTCACTCTCCGTATCTCTTAAGAGAGATTGAGTGAGAGAAAAAAGAAATAGAGTGAGAAAGGGAGAAAGTGATAGAGAGAGGTAGTGCAAATGATAGATAGAGATAAAAAGATCTTGTGAGCAAGAGAAAAATAGAGTATGTAGAAAGAAAGAGAGAGTAAAAAGGGAGAAAACAAGATTTAGATTATGAGAGGGCAATTTTTTTCTTATAGCTTCTCTTTCATCACATAAGGAATGAGAGTTTTCAAAAATTTAAGAGGTGTGGAGAGAGGGAGGGGAAGAAATGAGAAAGGAAGGGAGAGCCAGAGAGAGCAAGAGGAGAGATAAGAAGAGAAGAAATACATCACTCTTTTCTTCCCTCATCTTCTCTCCTCCAATCTCCCTCTCAATATCCGTCCCTTCCACTATGTCCGTCCCATTACCTTTCTCTCACTCTCACTTAGTGAAAAAGTGACAATGATAGAGGGAATGAGAGAAAGAAAATACGAGATAACGAGATAAAGTGAGAGAAAAGGGAAAGCAGATCAAAGAAGAAGAAGAGCTCTTTATTTCTGTTTCTCTCAGGGTTGGGAGGGAGGGAGAAAGAGATAGAGACATATGTCAAGAGCAAAAGTAAGAGCAGTGAGCAAGACATGGGGGAGATATAGAAAGCTCTCTATCTCCTATTGCTCAATCTCATCTCTCTCCAACTTTAACCCTCCCATGCACTCTCTCCTCTTCTAATAAAAGAAAGATTTTTCTATCCCCCTTTTTCTCTATCCAGCTTTCTCTCCTCTCTTTCACATTGTTGCACTCTCACACTTTTTATCTCCCAATGAAGGAGGTTAGTGAGATAATGAGAGAGATTTATCTCCCATTCTCTTCACTTCTTTTATTCTCTCCTCATCTCTTTCACATTCTCTATCGCTCTTCTTCTTCTTTCAGTCTCTTAATCTTCCTCTTTCTCTCTGTCTCTCATTATTCTCTCACTACTACTATCCCTCCCTCATTCACTTCTTCTCTTGTTCTCAATCTCCCTCTCCCTCTCTTATCTATCTTATTGTTCTCTTTCTCTTTCTTGTAATCTCTTATTCTTTTTTCTCTTCTATTTCTCTCCTCTCTCTCATCACTCTCTTCACTTCACCAAAATTATAAGAAAATATTACTCTTATCTCCCAATTTCTCTTTCTCCTCTTTCTCTCTCACTTTCTTTCACTCTCACATTTTGCCTCATGCTCCTTTGAGCCTTGCTCTTTACCTCTCTCACTCCTGCTCCATCATCAGAGAGAGAGATGAGAGAATAAGAAGAGGATCAGAATAAAGTTCTAGAGAGAGTTTGAGAGAGAGGTAAGAGAGCAAGAGATATGGATGGGAAGAGGGGAGGAGAGAGAAAGAGAGTGAGAGAGGGAGAGAGGGAGGGAGGGAGGGAGGGATAGTGGGAGAGAACAAGATATAGATTGATAGAGCAGAGAGAGATAGAAAGAGAATATTTACATAGAGATAAGGGGCAATAGAAAAAAAGTCTTAGAGAGGGATGAATAGTAGCAGGGAGAGGCAGGTAGAGAGAGTGCATTTGAGAAAGATAAAGAAAGAAAGAAAGAAAGAAGTGAGAGAAAAAAAGAGAGAGTGTGAGAATGAGAGGGTGAAAGAGTGCAGGATAAGGTATGGAGAGTGATAGGGAGGGACAATGTGCGAGGGAAAAAGAGATAGACCAGAAGAAAAAATGTGGGAGAGAATAGAAGAGATAGAGGGAACGAGGGGGTGTGAGGCAGAGTGAGAGCAAGAGAGAAGAGTAAAAGTAGAGAGAGTAGGAGAAGAAAGATGGAGTTAGAAGAGAGGCAGGCTCTCTCTCTCTTACTCTCTTTAGCTTCCTTTCTTTATCCTTCCATTACTACCTCTCTCTTCTCTCTATCTTACTCTCTCCCTCTCTATCTGTCTTTCTTATCCTCAGTCTCTTTAGTATCCTTTCTTTTTCTCTACATGCACATTTTATCTCCCCACCTTTGTCTCTTTCTCTCTTTGACTCTCTGTCTCTCTCTATGTTCTCTCTCAGACATACACATTTTCTCTGCTTCCCTCTCTCTTGGTCTCTCACTCTCTCTCACTCGCTCGACTCTCCTGCTCTCTCACACCATCTGACTTCTTTCTCCACCTTCGTAATTCTCTCATAGTCTCTCTCATTCCCTGCCCCATCTCCTCTTCTCCCAACCTCTCTCTCATTGTCTCTCTTTCTCTCTTTCTTACTCTTCCTCTTCTCTATCCATCCACTCTCTATGACTCTCCCTTCCTCCCTTTCTCCCATTCTCCCACTCCCACTTCTTTGACTCTCAATTCTCTCACTAACGACTCTCAATTCTCTCACTATCTTTTATTTCTCTCTCACTCTATTTGACCATCTCTATATCCCTTCCTACCTTTATCATGTCAGAGGTAAAAGAGACAGTGGAAAGAGAGGGAAGAGAAAAAAAATGAAAGGGAGTTGGGAGAGTGAGGTTTTTAGTATGAGAGAGATGAATGGTAAGAGTGAGGGAGGGAGAGTGAGAGAAAGGAATAGAGAGATGCAGAGAGAGTGTGTGAGAGAAAGAAATAAAGAGAGTGGGATTGAGCGAGGTTGTTCCTTCTCTCTCTATCCCTCTACTCTCTCCGACTCTCCCTTCCTCTCTTTCTCCCTCTCCCACTTTCTTAACTCTCGCTTCTCTTACAATTTTGTATATCTCTCTCGATCTATCTCACTATCTCTATATCCCTTCCTACCTCTATCATGCAAGAGCTAGAAATGGGGAGCAAGAGATAAAGAGAGAGTGTGAGAGATAAAAGAAACGGTGGAAAAAGAGGGAGGAGAAAAAGGGAGAAAGCGAGTGGGAGTGAGCAAGGTTGTTAGTATGAGAGAGATGAAGAGTAAGAGTGAGGTAGGGAGAGTGAGAGAATGGAATAGAGAGATGGAGAGAGAGAAGGAGAGATAGAAAAAGAATAGAGAGAGAAAAGAAGTTTGGGTGCAGGAGACAGAATAAGAAAAGGGAGGGGGAATATTTCTCTCTCGTACACCTTTCACATCTCCTTCTTTCTCTATCATAAACCATCTTTGCCTCTCAATCTCTTTAGATTTCTTTTTTTGTCTCCCCCTCCCTTTCTTGCTCCACATATCCCTCTCTCCCCATCCTTTTCTCTCTGTCACCATCTCCCTCTCAGCATCTACTCCTCTCCCACACTCATTCTCATGCTCTCTCTCCCACGAGCTTCCTTTCCCTTACTCTCTCTCTCTCCCTCTCCCACCCTCTCTCCTCTCCCTCTCTCAATCTCTCTCGTGAGCTCTATCTCTCTTTGTCTCTCCATCCCTAACTCCCTCCTATCCTCCCTTTCACTCCCTCTCTCACTCTCCCTCTCTCTCACACTTTCTCACACATAAACACTCTCTCTTTCTTGATTTCTCATTCTTGCTCCCTCCCACACTCCCTAAAGCTCTCTCTCACTCCATATCTCTTACTTTATCTTCCTCACCCTCTCTCTGTCTCACTTAAACTCTCATTTTCTCTCTTCTCTCTCTAACACACACACTTTCTCGCTCAATTTGTCCATGTCTATCTCACTTTCAATCTCCCTCCTAAACTCCCTCCCTACCCTCCCTACCTCTCTCACTTCTCCCTTATGTCTCCCTTACTCTCGTTCTCTTTCATGTCTTCTATTTCTCGGTATATCTCTCGCTTAAACTATTAACCTCTCGCTTAACATATATCTATCTATTTGTCATTCTCTCTCTATCTCCCACTTCTCCCCCACTATCTTGCTCTTTCTTTCTCTCGTTCTAGAACTCACTCTACTCTCACACTCTTTTTATCACTCTCACTCTGTCCATATCTCTCCTCTCCCTCCATCACTCTCTTTCTCTCACTCATTTTCACATTACCTCCACTTTTTAATATTAAGAGGTGAATGAAGTAAAATCTCTCTTCCATTGTCTCCCCCACTATCTTGCTCTTTCTTTCTCTCGTTCTAGAAGTCACCCTACTCTCACTCTCTTTTTACCTCTCTAACTCTCTATATATCCCTCCTCTCTCCCAGTCTCTCTCGCTTCCTCAGTTCTCCTCCCTATCTCTTTCTTACTTCTATATCTCTCCTCTCCCTCCATCACTCTCTTTCTCTCACTCATTTTCACATTACCTCCACTTTTTAATATTAAGAGGTGAATGAAGTAAAATCTCTCTTCCATTGTAACTCTTGCTCTCTCCCTCATCTCTCTCTCTCTCTATTTCTTTCTACTCTCTCCATTTCTCTCTTGTCTCTACTCTTTTTTATCTCCACACTCTCCTTACCTCTCCATTTCTTTCATTCTCTCTCCCTAAGGCTCTCTCTCCCTCCCTCATTCCCTCTCCCACTCTATCTTTGTTTCTCTCACTCTTTTTCCCTCTCTACCCCTCACTCACTCTATCTATATCTATCTCTCACACTCTCTCCTGAATTCTGTCACTCTCCATCCCTCCCTCTCTCTCTCTCTCTCTCCTGATTTCTCTCCTTCTTCTTTAATTCTCCACTCACTCTCTCTTACACTTTGTCACTTTCCTTCTTCTCTCATACTCTCATTCTCACTCATTATATTTCTCCCACAGACACTCTCTAATTATCTTTATCTCCTTGAAGTGAGAGTAAAGTAAGGAGAGGTACATAAATGGTTGGAGGGACAATGAGAGAGAGAAGTGGTAGGGAAGGAAGATAGGGGAAGAAGAGGATGCGATCTCTCTTCTCTTCTCAATCTTTCACTCACTCTCTCTCTCTCTCTCGCCCCTCACTCTATCCAGCTCCCTCTCTCACAACCCTCTATCTCTCAGCCATTCAAACTCTCCTTACTAAGACAAATGAAGATAAGAGGTGAATGAAGTAAAATCTCTCTTCTATTGTAACTCTTGCTCTCTCACTCTTCTCTCTCTCTATTTCTTTCTACTCTCTCCATTTCTCTCTTGTTCTCTACTCTTTTTTATCTCCACACTCTCCTTACCTCTCCATTTCTTTCATTCTCTCTCCCCAAGGCTCTGTCTCCCTCACTCATTCTCTCTCCCACTCTCTCTTTGTTTCTCTGACTCTCTTTTCC
>NW_018252769.1:38553-46016 GCF_001263595.1 Phalaenopsis equestris
CCGCCGTCTCTTTGTTTCGCTCTCGCTCTGTCCCTCTCTACCTCTCACTCATTATATCTATATCAATCTCTCCCACTCTCTCTAGCTTTCTCTCACCCTCCATCCCTGCCTCCCTCCCACCTCCCTCACTCTTGTATTATTTATCACTTATGTTTTCTCATTTTTTTTTGTATCTCTTATGTTCTCTCTTACTTGTTGTATCGTTCACTTCTGTCTCTCTCTCAATCTCTTCATCTGTCTCACTATCTTTTTCTCATCCTTGGTGAGAGATGGAGAGAGAGGAGAAAGGCAGAAGGAAGGGGAGAGAGGAGGAGGGATAAAGATAAGGAGAGAGAGGGATGGAAAGAGGGAGAGAGAGTGATGAAGGGGGGAGAGGGAGAGCATGAGGGAGAGAACTAAAGTAGAAGAGAGATATAGAAAGAAAGAGTGACGGAGAGAGAGATAGTGTGTGAGAGAGATGCAAAGCTAGAGAGAGGAGAGCACAAGAGAGAAAGTGAGAGAGAAATAGTGAGAATATTATAAGGGAGAAATGCTAATATCGAGAGTGAGGAAGAAATAGAGAAGAGGGAGAGAATGAAAGTCTCCCTCTCAAAATCTTAATAACTCTCTTATTCCCTCCAGCTTCTCTCCCTCTCTTCTCTATCTCTTATCCTTTCTCAGTGTCTCACACATCTACTTCCTCTTCATCTCTCTCTCTCCTGCACACCCTCCCTCCTCACTCTATCTCTCAACCTCTCTCTCAATATTTCTTACTTGCTCTATATTTATCTCCATATCTCTCTTACACTTATTCTACCTCCCTCCTCACTCTCTCTCTTTCTCTTATGATCTCTTCTTCTCTTATTCTCTCTATCTTCTTTTTTTTCCCTCTCACCTCTCTCTCTCTCTTTCCTCTCTCTTTATATCACAACCACTTTATCTACTTATTCTTTTCTCCCTCTCCTTGAACTTCATTATCTCCTAACCTCCCTCACTTCTCTCTCTCTCTCCAACTCCCTATCCCTCTATCTCTCATTCTCTATATCTCTTTCTTATTCTCATTCCCTCCCTCCTTCATTCCCTCACTCCATTCTCTTCATCACACACTCTCTCTCACATACTACCTCCATCACTTGCACACTTGCGTTGCTCTCTCACACTTAACATATCTCTCCCTTTTCCTCTCAGTCTCTCTTTCTCTCTTTTACTCACCTCTTTTTTTCTCTCTTGCTCTCTTGTTATACCTCTCTCTCTTTACATATCTCCCACCACTCTCCCACTCTCTCTCTCACTCCTTCTTGCTCTCACTATCCTCTCTCTCACTCTCTTTTGTACTATCAAGCACTCTTATTACATATCTCCCCCTCTCTCTCTTTCTCTTTTCACTTTCTCTTTCTTTGTCTCTATCTCTCACCCTTTTCCTATCCCTATACCTCACTCTCTCCCATTCCAATCCCTTTATCACACATGCAAACAATCTCTTCTTTCTCCCTCTCTCCCTTTATGTCCCTCACTCTCTCCTCCCCCTTCCTCCTCTCTCTAAACTCTTTCATCCTCACACATAATAGAGATAGATAGTGAGCACAAGAAAAAGAAGGATAGGAATGGGCAGAGAGAGGCAGAAGAGGGGAGAGGGATGGAGGGTGAGTAAAATGGGACAGTGTCTCACTAGCTCTCTCTTTCTCTCTTCCTAGCATCACCATTTCTTTCTCTCTATCTCCGCCTCGCCCACCTCCTGTCTCTCCCTCTATCTCTTTCTCACTCTCATTCTTTTTCTCTCTTATTCTATATTCCCTCGTACTCCTTCCCTCTCACTCCCTCTTGTCTCACCTCTCTTTCTCTCTTCTCTATTGCTCACCTTTCATACTCAATCATTATTTCTCCTCTCTCATTGTTTCATTTCATTTTTCTCTCCAACTTTGTCTTTATGTCCCTCTCACTCTCCCTCATTCTCTCTCTCTTTCCCCTTCCCCTACCTTCTTTCTTTGCTTTCTCTTGAAATAGAAAGAGAGTTAAAAAGAGATAATGAGAAAGAGAAAGTGAGACACTCTCACATACTTTCTATACTCTCTCTCCTTCTCTCTTCTTAGTCTATCTTCCTCATGTTTCTCTCTTATCTCTCCTCTCTTTCTCTCTCTTCACTCTTGCTCACCTCTCATACTCAATCATTATTTCTCCACTCTCACTCTCATTTTTTCATTTCATTTTTCTCTCCAACTTTCTCTTTATGTCCCTCTCACTCTCCCTCATTATCTCTCTCTTTCCCCTTCCCCTGCCTTTTTCCTTTGCTTTCCTTTCCCTGCCTTCTTCCTTTGTTTTCTCTAGAAAGAGAAAGAGAGCTCTCTCTCTATCTCTCTCAATCTTTTTTTCCTATTTATTTCTTGTTCTCTTTAACGTCTTTTTATCTCTCATTACTCTATCTCCCTCATGTTCTCTCTCTCTCTTAATCTATCTCACTCTCTTTGCCTCTTTATTTCTCCATCTCTTCATCCCTCTCTCTTTCCAAGCCTTCCTTTCACTTTCTCACCTCTAATTTCTTTATCTCTCTCTCTCTTTCTCACACTCCTTGCTTATTTCCTCTCCCCCCTCCCACTCTTCTCTTGTTCCCTCACTCATTCTCTCTCTCCCCCATACCATAAACCTCCCTAACTCTCTCACACTTCACTCTCTTCCTCCATCTCCTGCTCTCAAAGAGAATGAGAGAGAGAGAAATAAAGAGAAAGGCAAAGAGTAAGAGAGAGTGAGAGAGTTGTCTTTTTGTCTTCCCTTTTTCTCTTAACACTTTATCTCTCTATCTCCCTCTCTCCTCTCTTTCACTATCTCTTTATATATCTCTGTGCTCTCTCTCTCATTATCTCGCCTAAAGGGAGGGGAAGAAATAGAGAGAGGGAGAGGATATGGCTAGAGAAAAGGTGAGAGAGAAAGAAGATGGAGCGAGAGAAGCGAGAGTGAGAGAGAAAGATATAGAGAGAGGGAGCATGACAGAGAGAGGGATAGAGAGAGCAAGTGAGAGAGAGAAAGAAAGATAGAGAACAAGAGAGTGAGTGAGAGAGACAGAGAGAATAGAATGTTACAACAAGAAAGAGAGAACATAAGAGATAGATAATACAAGAGCGAAAGGGAGGGATGGAGTGTGAGAGAAAGCAAGACAGAGTAGGAGAGATAGATATAAATAGTGAGAGGTAGAGAGGGAATAAAAGAGATAAATAAAGAGAGGGTGGGAGATGGAATGAGGGGGGATAGAGAGAGCAGTAGAGTGAGAGAATGAGAGAAATGGAGAGGAGAGTGTGTGTTAGAGAGATAAGTAGAATAAGAGAGGTAGACTGTGAGAGAGGAATGGGAGAGAGAGAGAGTTAGAGGGTGATACATGAGGAAGAGTGTTAAAGAATGAGAGCTAGTGAGTGAGGGAAGAGGTTGAGAGAGAGAAAGAAAGAGCATGAAAGATAGAGAGGGGATGATAAAGAGCAGAGATAAAGAAGAAAAAGTAAGAAAGAGAGAGCAAGCAAGAGACAAAAGCAATGAGTGAGATGAACAGATTGAGAGAGAGAGAGAGAGGCAGAGAACAAAAGAGTGAGTGAGTGAGATAGAGAAGAGAACAAGGGAGGGAGGGGAAGGGAGGGAATGAGGGAGGGAGAGAAGGAGCAATAGGGAGAGAGAATGAGAAATATGGAGTGTTAAGGAGAGTATTTGTTAGAGAGACAAGTAGAAAGAGAAAGATGAAGGGAAAGTGTGAGAGAAGAAAGGGAGAGCTAGAGGGAGAGGCAAGAGAGGGAGCATAAAGAGAAAGTTGGAGAGAAAAATGAAATGAAATAATGAGAGAGTGTGTGTGAGAGAGAGATAATGAGAGACACAGTGAAAGAAATAGCAAGTGACCCTATTTCACTCACTAATAGTATTTGTTTTTTCTCAATCACTCTCTATTTATTTATCCCCTATCTCTCTCAAACTCTTCCCATTTTTCCCTCTCTCTTCTCTCGTTGTCCCTCATTTTATTTCACTCTTTCTTTCTATATAGATCGATAAAGAGTGCCTGTGTGTGTGAAAGAGAGAGAGGGTGAGAGAGGAAAGTGAGATTTTGAGAGTGAGATTTTGAGAGTGAAGCAAAGAGAGAGAGAGAGAGAAAGCAAGAGATAGCGTGGAGAGGAAATTATGAAAGATGAGAGGGAGGAGGGGAAAGAAGGTAGGGTGGAAGAGAGAAAAGTGCAGTAGATAGTGGGATAGCGAGAGAGAAGGATAAAAAGATAAATAGAGATGAGGGAAGAGAAGGATAGAAATTTAGATGGTGAGCGAGTGAAAAGCAATACAATGGAGAAACAATGATTATGAAAGGTGAGCAAGAGAGAAGAGAGAGAAAGAGAACTGACACAAGAGGGAGTGAGAGGGAACGAGTAGGAGGGAATATAGAATAAGAGAGAAAAAGAATGATAGTGAGAAAGAGATAGCAGGAGCGAGAGGAGGTGAGTGAGGCAGAGATAGAGAGAAGGAAATAGTGATGATAGGAAGAGAGAGAGAGAGATAGTGAGACACTGTCCCATTTTACTCACCCTCCATCCCTTTATATCCCTCACTCATGCTCTCTTTCCCTATCTATGATTCTCTCGTCGCTTGCTATTGCCCTCCCTCTCTCCTCTTCTGCCTCACTCTGCCCATTTCTATCCTTCTCTTTCTTTTGCTCATTATCTATCTCTATTATGTGTGAGGATGAAAAAGTTTAGAGAGAGGACAAACGGAGAGGAGAGAGAGTGAGGGACAGAGAGGGACATGAAGGGAGAGAGGGAGAAAGAAAATATTGTGTATTGTGTGTGTGTGTTGTGTGTGTGTGTGATAAAGAGATTAGAATGGGAGAGAGCTAGGTATAGGGATAAGAAGAGAGTGAGAGATAAAGAAAAAGAAAGAGAGTGAAAGAGAGAAAGAGAGAGAGCAAGAAAGAGAGTGGGAGTTATGCAAAGAGAGTGGTTGATAGTACAAAAGAGAGTGAAAGAGAGGAGAGAGAGAGAAAGAGGGAGTGAGAGAGAGAGTGGGAGAAAGAGAGATAGAGAGGTTTAACAAGAGAGCAAGAGAGAAAGAGAGAGGTGAGTAAAAAAGAGAAAGAGAGATTGAGAGGGAAAGGGAGAGATATATCAAGTGTGAGAGGGCTACACAAGTTTGCAACTAATGGAGGTAGTATGAGAGAGAGTGTGTGTGTTGAAGAGAATGGAGTGAGGGAATGATATAAGAAAGAGATAGAAAGAATGAGAGGTAGAGGGATAGGGAGTTGGAGAGGGAGAGAGAAGTGAGGGAGAGTAAGAGATAAAGAAGGCCAAGGAGAGGGAGAAAAGAAAGAGTAGATAAAATGGTTGTAATATAAAGAGAGAGGAGAGTGAGAGAGAGAGAGGTGAGAGAGAGAAAAAAAGAGATAGGGAGAATGAGAGAAGAAGAGAACATAAGAGAAAGAGAGAAAGTGAGGAAGTGAGGAGGGAGGGAGGAGGGAGGTAGAATAAGTGTAAGAGAGATATGAAGATAAATATATAGCAAGAAACATTGAGAGATAGGGTGAAGAGGGAGGGTGCACAGGAGAGACAAAAGAGGAAGTAAATGTGTGAGATGCTGAGAAAAGATAAGAGATAGAGAAGAGATGGAGAGGAGTTGGAGGGAATAAGAGAGTTATTACGATTTTGAGAGGGAGACTTTCATTCTCTCCCGCTTCTCTATTTCTCCCCCTCTCTCCCTCTTTATTTCTATCATTCTACCTCTCCCACTTTAATTCTCTCTCTTGTGCTCTAACTCTCTCTTACTATAACACTCTCACACACCCTCTCTTTCAATCTCTCTCTCTCTTCTTTTCCCACTTTCTCTCTCTAACACATTCTTCTCACTGTCATTTTTTTCTCACACTTTCTCTCCTCCTCCCTTATATCTCTTATTCTCTGTCTTACCCACTATCTATAGTAGCATTTCTCCCTTATAATCTCTCTCACTCTTTCTCTCTTGTTCTCTCCTGTCTCTAGCTTTGCATCTCTCTCACTCTCTCGCCCTCCCTCATTCTTTCTTTCTATATCTCTCTTCTACTTCACTTCTCTGCCTCATGCTCTCCCTTTCCACCCCTTCATCGATCTCTCTCGCTCTTTCCATCCCTCTCTCTCCTTCTCTTTATCCCTCCTCCTCTCTCACCTTCCCTCTCACTTCCTCCTCTCTCTCCATCTCTCTCTCCTTCTCATCCTCTCTCTATCTGAACCTCTCTCTATCCTCTCTCTATCTGAACCACCTTCCTATTCTTCTATCTCACTCTCTCTAACTCTCTCCAACTCTCTCCATTCTTCTCTCTCAATCTCCCCTCACTCTGTACCTCTCTCTCTAGCTTCCCGCACTATCTACCTCTCTCTAGCTCTCTCTATTCTACGTTTCTCTTATCTCTCTCTCTCACTGTATGTCCCTCACACTCCTCTCTATCTCCCTTATCTCTCTCTTTCTACCTCTCTTACTCTATATTTCCCTCTCTACTTCACTCTCTATGTCTCCCTTTATTTGTTTTCTATTCCTCTTACTTTCCTCCACTCTCTCTTGCTCGATACTTATTTCCCCTTCACACTTTATTTCTAACCCTCTCTTTCTCTCTCTTCATCCCTCGTTCGCTCTCTCTAACTCACTAACTTCTCTGACTCCATTTAACCTCTCCTCACTCTTTTACTAGCTTCTCTCTCATCTTTATCTCTTTCTAAACCATCCTTTCTCACCATAAGATGAGTGAGGGAGGTGGGAGAGGCAGCAAGCGTATAAGAGAGTGGAAGGAGAGGAGATGGCGGATAGGTTGATAGTTTGAGAAAGAGAGAGGGAGCTATCTTCAAATCCCTCACTCCACACACATGCTATGTCTCGGTGGATTGAGAGAATGAAGATAGGGAGAGAAAAAAAAAAGTTAATAAGGTAGGGTTGTAGAATGTCACCAAGAAAGAGACATGTTGAGATAGAGAGAATGAAGAGAGGTGCGCAAGCAAGAACAACAGAGAGAGTGGGAGATAGATAAAAGGAGAAAGAGAGAGTGATAAAGAGAAGAGTGAAAGAAAGAAAAGAATGAGAAAGAAAATAAAGAGCGGGAGAGAGGTAGAGAGTGAGGTAAGAGAGATAGTAAATGAGAGAGGGATAGAGAGTGAAGTAAAGAGAGTAAGAGAGAGATTGAACAAGATAGGGAAAGTGAGAGTGAACAAGAGGGGGAGTTAGAGAGGTAGAGAAAGAGAAGCCATATACCTTAAACTATCTCACACTTCTATTGAGAGTGAGAGAGAGTTGGGAAAGTGATAGAAATAGAGGGCGAGAGAAAAAAAAGCAAGAAAGATAAAGAGAGAAGAGAAATAGAGATAAAGGGAGGGGAGTGGGAGGGTGGGAGAATATGAACAAATGAGATAGAGCACGAAGAAGAGAAAGTGAGAGAGTAATGGACCATTGTCTCCCTTTCCGTCTCCCTCTTTATCTCTCTCTCATCCTCTTCTCCCCTCATTTCCCCTCTC
>NW_018252769.1:46026-53842 GCF_001263595.1 Phalaenopsis equestris
CTCTTCTCCCCTCATTTCCACTCCCTCCCTGTAACTCCCTCTCATTATCTATCTCCCCATCCTTCACTCACTTTTAGCCTCCCTTCAAAACTCTCACCCTCACCCTCTCATCCTCTTTCTCTCTCTCTCTTTCTCACTCTCTCTCTCTCACTCTCAGTGTCTCTCTATCCTTTTCAACCTCTTCCCTTTATTCTTACTTCTTTCTCCCTCTTTATCTATAAGTTAAAGGGAGCAAAAGAAAATAATGAACCAAGACAGGGGAGAAAGAGGAAATGAGTGAGGGAAGGTGGGAGAGGCAGCAAGAGCATATGAAAGAGAAGGGAGAGGAGATGGTGAATAGGCTGATACTTTGAGAAACACGCTATTTTCCAATCATTCACTCCACACATACACTGTCTCGCTGGATTGAGAGATTGAAGATAGGGAGAGAGAGAAAAGTTAATGAGGTAGGGTTGTAGAATGTTAGGGAGTAATGGACAATTGTCTCTCTTTCCTCATTGTCTCTCTTTCTCTCTCTTTGTTTACCCATCCTCTTCTCCCCTCATTTCCCCTCCCTCCCTGTAACTCCCTCTCATTATCTATCTCCCCATCCTTTTCTCACTTTTAGCCTCCCTTCAAAACTTTCACCCTCACCCACTTTCTCTCTCTCACTGTCTCACTCTCTCTCTCTCTCTCACTCTCACTGTCTCTCTATCCTTTTTAACCTCTCCACTTTTTTTCTTACTTCGTTCTCCCTCTTTATCTATAAGTTAAATGGAGCAAAAGAAAATAATGGACCAAGACAGGGGAGAAAGAGGAAATGAGTAAGGGAAGGTGGGAGAGGCAGCAAGAGCATATGAGAGAGAAGGGAGAGGAGATGGCGAATAGGTTGATAGTTTGAGAAAGAGAGAGGGAGCTATCTTCCAATCGCTCACTCCACACACAAGCTATGTCTTGTTGGATTGAGAGAATGAAGATAGGGAGAGACAAAAAAGTTAATAAGGGAGGGTTGTAGAATTTGACCTAGAAAGAGACATGTTTAGATAGAGAGAGTGAAGAGATGTGGGCAAGCAAGGGCAACAGAGAGACTGGGAGATAGATAAAGGGAGAAAGAGAGAGTGATAAAGAGAAGAGTGACAGAAAGAGAAGAGAGATAACGAGAATAAAGAGCGGGAGAGAGGTGGAGAGTGAGGTAAGAGAGAAAGTAAGAGAGGGGGGGGAGTTAGAGAGTGAGAGAAAGAGAGGCCATATACCTTGAACTCTCTCACACTTCTATTGAGAGTGAGAGAGAGTTAGGAAAGTGAGAGCAATAGAGGGAGAGAGAAATGTGCAAGAAAGAGAAAGAGAGAAGAGAAAGAGAAAGGGAGGGGAGAGGGAAGGTAAGAGAAAATGAACAAATGAGATAGAAGATGAAGGAGAGAAAGTGAGGGAGAGAAATAAATATAAAAATAGCAAGAGGAAGAGCAATAGTGAGGGATTGGGAGAGAAAGATAAAGAAAGAGAGAGAATGAGAAATAATGTAAAAGGGGGAGGGACAAAAAGCAAGAAGTAGAGATATTGTGAGAGAAAAAAGATCTAGAGAGAGATGTGAAATAGAGAGTGAAGAAGAGAGTGAGAGTGCATGAGAGAAAGCAAGAGAGAGATAGGGAAAAATATAAAGAGATAGAGCGGAGACCACGAAAGAAAGTGGGAGCGATTGAGGGAGAGTGAGATAGAGGGTGAGTAAGAGACAAATAAAAGAGTGGGGAGAGAGCTTGAAAGAGAGTGAGTAGAGAGGGAGGGAGAGGGAGATAGAATGAGAGCTAGAAAGAAAAGCAAAAGTAGAGATACTTTGAGAAGAATGAGAGAGAAAGTAGAGAGGGAGGTTCTTTCTCTCGCTCTCTAAAGATTTCTATCTTGCAATCCCTTACTCCCAGACCGGCGACTTATATATGCAATAAAATATAAGATAAATATGGACATAATAAATATTCAATGATTGTAAAGTCACACTTATCAAGTAAAGTCACACTTATGCTCAAGTAATATAGGGATCTAATGGAGTCCTAGATATCAATCCCATAGGGAGTAGTTTAAGGTTACGAACTAAGATTTTAGAAAAGCAATACTTTAATCACAACAACGAAGTTCAATTTGCTTATCTGTTACTAATAGGAAATTGAGATAAATAGGTAATTTTAATAACTACTAAATAACTAATGATATTAAGGAGGGTTTAATTGTGATATTCAATATAAAAGAAAACATCCTTCTCCTTGTCAAGAAATCATAGTGAATGAATAAAATGAATTAGTTCAATTTATATTGTGCCAAATAGGAGCATACCTATTCTTTACCCTTTGGTCCAGGCATAAAGAACAATGACTAATCCTACGCTTGTTTACTGAATCTGCGGCTAGGCTGAAGGATACCAACTCTCACTTCGGATCCCCCACATTCCCCACACATGAGGGCTAACATCTCCACTTCAGCACCGAAACGATCAGACCAAATTAGGGATTTTAGTCTGTCACTCTAAAATCTCCAATTCTATGCCCGATAATATTATTTTCCTATTTATTTGCACCCAACTTCCAAGGGTTTGACCTCCCTGAATCTTGGATGTAAACTTCACTTTAGTTGTAAAACTCAAGATATTTTAACAAATCAATTTGCCAGATTGACAGTAAATTAAGATTGAAGTGAAAAGATCATCACAATTTCTTAAACGTTTTTATGGCTTTACCAATTCAAATCACCATTTCATAAATCTTAAGACAAGGAGAAAGACAGAGAAAACTACTCAGATCTCATGGGGAAAACACAACAAAACTCAAATTTTATATATAAAATCAAAGTTATACAAACTACAAGAAGTAAGTAACTTATCTCTAGTTTCTCCCCAAGAACACTCCTCAAAGTTCCTTTGAATCTCTTCCTTTCTTTACAGCACACAGAATTTCTCTTTGAAGTAGCAAGGAGGAAGAAATCTCTCACTTTCCCTCCACTCTTACAATCTCTCAAAGAATTCCTCACAATATTGGAACCTTTCTAATCTCTAGGAACTCTCTCTAGCACTTCCTTTACTCTCTAGATGCTTTCCCTCCTCCAAACTCTCTAATTTTCAGCCAAAATAGTCTTTTAAAGTTGTGGATGGGCTTTCCCAACAGTGGCCTAAGCATCCCTTCAAAATTTGGCCTTATCCAAAGCTTGAATAGGCATAACCATCGATCTCACTGTCGGCGGCCTTGAGGGCACCGTTGGCGGACTGCTGAAGAATTTTGTCATTTAGCCTCAGAAAAAACTCGCCGTCGGCGGCCTAGTTCAAATTTCCATATTTTGGTCCTTTTCGCTCCAAATTCGCTCATTTTTGCATCTTTTTGTTCCAATGACCCTAATTCATCATTCCTGCAATAAAATATCAAAAATACATTTCCTTAAAATGCAATATCATCAAAAACAGTATAAAATAGGTATGAAAATCTCAACATATTTTCCTTAGGTCAAAATCCCCCAAACTTAACTATTATTTGTCCTTAAGTAATTTTAGTACTACATAAAAGTTATGATCTACTGTAGTAAAGTTTTAATTCAGAAATACTATAAGTTTGATTTAAATAAATATCATAGTGAGATTTTCAAAAAAAATTCAAGTAATTGAGTTAACTCTATAGCCACAGGATTATTTAGTCATCAAGTTTAAGAGTTCTAGTCTTCTATTTATTTCAGAAATGACTATTTTTTGCAATATTAAGTCACTTATAATATCCAAAAGATAGGAACTTCATGAGAACTCTACTAGTAAAAGACTTATTCTACAAATATAAGTTTAGAAATATATTTAAGTTTTCCTTTTAAGTAGGTCCAGTGAAGCCAATTTTTGATTAGGCATCTCCTCAAGCTTCTCCTCACTTATTATATATATATTCTTTTTTTTCTTTTCTTTTTTTATTTGGATTGCTTTCAATCATATATATTTTTCTTTTTTTTTAGGGATTGTTGTCAATCCTTTATTTTTCCTTTTTTTAAGTGAGGATTACTATATCTGGATAGCCTTTAATGATTTTGAACATCACATTTCTTTCCCAACTCAAAGCATTTCTTTACATTTTAAATATTTCATAATTTTTACATCATTGAGCCCCAATCTTTTCTTTTCAAATGAATTTCCAAACTCTTAATACTTCAAAATATAGTTTCCTTTACTTTAAGTAGTTAACTATAATCTTATTCTCTTATACTAAATATCTTAAGTTACAAAATTAATTTTCATTACAAAAATATTTATTTAAATTTACCATAATATTTAAATAGTTACAAAAATATAGTTACTTGAATTAAATTCACTACATAAAATCATATAAATAATTTTTAAAAATATTGGAATAGAGGACATCTAATAGTTAATCTTTTTCTTCTCTTCCCCAAACTTAAATTTTTAAATATGAAATAATACATGTGAAAAGAAAAACTATAAATATAAATCATACCTCAGTATTGTAGGTATTTTCATCATTCTTAAATTTTTGCAGGCCTTCTCAAACTCTTACTTCACCTTGTCTATAATGTTAGGAGCTTTCTACACATATAAATCATTAGAGAAATTTCTAGGTAACGAAATTTTGAAATAAGTATGAAACTAAAACATTAAATAAGCACAACATTTCCTAACATAGCCACAATACTAAACAATTAAAATTAAAAATGCGAAATAAAAATCACATTACAATCCACAATTCTACTCAATATCTATTGAACTACACATGCACATTTAACCATAACACTAACTTTATAACAAAAATTAAAATTATCCAAGTATATAGAATAATAAAGATGAAATTCCAAATACACAAACATCCATTTCTATTACAAAAGATTACATAAATAAAAGTACAAACATAAGTACATCAATTACATTCAAATATCAAAATCCCACACTATGTCTTCATCGTTTCATCGTCTTGATCAGCAGGTGGATCAGGATGATATTGAGTATACCGGGGGCACTCAGTGAAAGTAAAATCAGACAATCAGACACTCCTCTCTAGTGTTGGGCCTGAGCTTCATAATAGGCTACCTCAAAGTTTGAATGCCTCTGAAGGTACTCACTATCATAGTCGTGTCGAGGTTCTAAACCTCCAATCCTTTCACTTATCAAGTCTATGCTCTTCTGTTGCAAGGTTAACTCATTCATCAAAGCAGAGAGGGTAGGGGAACTAAAAGGTGGAAGGTCATAACTTGTAGAGGGGACATCGGTTCTTGACTTTTACTCCCAGTTCTCCATTTCTCATGGGATTCATGAGTCTTTAAATTAGCCTTACTAATGGGTTTCGTAGGGTAAACTCATTCTTCATCTCCACTTTCCACTCCATAAAGTTTATAAATTGTATAAATAAGTCCAGGATGTCCTAGACCTCCACTAGTCTCACTCCTTGCCGTAGTCAATATATTCTTAAGAATTATTCTCCCCACATTTATAGGATTAGAGGAAATGAAATAGTGCAACGCCTTAGAGGTGGCATTCAGCATGGAAGCAGAAAAATTTACCCGTTCTCACTGCTTTATTTTTCATGTTCCTTTCCTATCAGTGAGAAAGTTGATCACATCATTGAGGGGGCCTTCCATTGTGCTAAAAGATTCATATTGACAGCTATAAGAGTCTGGGACTTCGTAAAAAGTGGTGATACGGGCGGCAGTAAACTCAACAAGAAATCCCTACACTTGAACAATTCCATCATCAAAATAAATCACATTGGCGTAGAACTCCTTCACAATATTTGCATCAGCTTTATTGGTGGTGTAACAATAGTTTTCTCACCTCCGCTCCGCAATAACTCGTTCGATTTATCCTCTCGGACTTTCAATAACTCGATCTTGTATGCACTTCTTTCCTTTAAAAATGGAAGTGAATTTTGTTTGAGCCATCATATTGACGAAGCGAGACTCGTCGAACTCAACTCTTCTTTTTTGACGAGGAGCCATTTCAATCTAATCAAATTATAGAAAAATTCCAAAAATTACTTCAAATATGCAAATCATGGCTTTGAATTGTAATTTAAAGAGTTCAACATTTTGATTCATGAATTTCTTCCCAAATTTTCTTCACATTCTCAAATTTTTTGGATCTCCTCAATGTGGAAGAAATCCATGGTGAAAATCAAATATTTTTAGCTTGGAGTGAAGCTCTTACCTAGATATGATCAAATTCTGTGTCAAAAAGCCTTCAAATTGCCTCTCAATCTAAGATCTTTCAAGCCCTAGGTCGAAAATGATGTTTTTAGGAGGAAGGGGATGATGAATAGTGGCGGTTGATTGGTCAAAATCGCGGTTAAAGGTGTTTTTCATGATCTCTCCGTCGGCGGGGTTGATGGCGCCGCCGGCGCGGCCTTGTGGGATTTTCTCTATTAGAATTAAATCCTAAGTCTTAGGAAAAATCTGTCGTTGGCGGCGTCGATGGCGCCGTCGGCGGGCTCTGCAAAAATTGCACAGTTTTGCTCTGGTACGAATGCGTTCCAATTTTATTATGGATCCAATTTTTATGATAATTCAATGGTAAATAAGAGTAGTAGAGTTTATTACTACCACTAACTAGTGATAATTTCAAATAACAACCACTATAATCACAATAAAAATAAAGATAAATATGGGTTGCCCCCCATAAAGAGCTTGGTTTAACACTATTTCCTCAACCTCAATACATTAATTCAACATTGCAATCCAAGTCACAACACTCTCACAACACTCAAAACGCTGAAAACAAAACATCCTATGCTTAGTCTCAACTATGCAGAGATCTAAAAGCATAATTCTAAAGCAAAGCAAATACAAAGTTCAAATTAAAATACATAGATAGACAAATAGGTAGTAAATATAAATCTACTAATCCTCAGACTTGGTACTTGATTCTCCTATGAGATCACCCATTGATTGCACATGAACGAAGAGGTTGTAGAAGGGTTGGAATGGAAATTCTTCAGTGGAATCTTCTTCTAACTTCATCCTCCTCATCAGTCGTATCAAGCTATCTTCTAAATGTCCAGATTGTTTGAAATGTTCCCTGAGATGTTTGATCTACTATAATTGTCATGTCATTTTCATCTTCAAAAATTGGGAATCTTTTAGTTGGATCCAAAGGCGATCCAAAGGGTAGCAGTACCTTTTCCCAATTTTCATAGGACACTTGGAACTGACTGCAAAGTGAGAAAATTGTGGATGGGGGTCCAAGTCATAAGTTGATCCATAAACGATCAGACCCAAAACCAACTTCACAATTATAGACCCAATGTTGATCGGCAGTACCCTTTGGATGCAGTAATTCAAAATGGCACTTTCTTTAGAAACTTTACCAATCTTCATTGTTGGTAAAAGTTTCGCAGAAATGAAAAAGTGCTACTGTTTCAAAACAGGATTCAGGAGTGTTGCAGAAAAACTAACATACCCATTTTCTCTTGTTTCCCAATCGTCAGTTTTGTCCGTTAAATATTGGTAAATCTCATTCATCTGGTTTCTCGTTGGGATGAAATTGGAATAGTGGCATACAAGAACATTCTCTATCATATATAATTCATTGATCAGTCCAGGAGTGAAAGTAATACGTCTCCCTCGCACATAAACAACTCCTTGGTTGATTCCATGCAAATTTGCATAAAATTATTTCACCACTGGAACCACCTCGGCGACAGTAGTGTAGCACAGCACTTCCCATCTTTGCCGCACTATCGTTTCTTCAATATCTGTCATGAGATTATTCAATCTGCGATTTACGAATCCTCATTCTTTGATTAATCTTTTCTTTGTCAGCAACTTGTTGAAGATTCGCTGCGCTTCCGCACTAATAAACTTTTATCGATTGAAAACT
>NW_018252769.1:55161-57792 GCF_001263595.1 Phalaenopsis equestris
CTATATCTTGTAAAATCCTTTTCATTAAAAATTTTGAACACTCCGAGCATCACATTTGGGTAAGGCTATTGCTTCTATCCATTTTGATACATAGTCTACAGTTATCAATATATATAAATTACAAAATGAAAGAATAAATGGTCCCATAAAATCTAATCCCCAAACATCAAAGATCTCAACTTCTATTGTAAAATTTAGAGGCATTTCATTTCTTCTGGAAATATTACCAATCACATGTTTTAATATATCTATAAATGTTCTTAAAAATAGTATCCAGATTGTAAAATCTTATGTGCATTTTTATCAGTTCCAAAATGTCCTCCAAATTGTGAATCATGACATCTTTGAATAATAGGTTCAATTTCTTCACAAGGCACACATCTTCTAATAAAAATATCCTTAAATTATTTGTATAAGTATGGGTCATCACAAAAGTAAAATTTGGCATCATATATAAATTTCTTCTGTTGTTGTATTGTTAGTATAGGTGGCAAAATATCACTCACAATATAGTTAACAATATCAGCATACCATGAAATTTTCCATTCATTAATATTATAATGTTGTTCATCAGGGAAACTGTCTATAACAGTGTCGGATAATTCTTGATTTTCTAATCTTGACAAATGATCAACAATTTGATTATCAGTTCCCTTTCTATCAATAACCACAACATCAAATTCTTGCATCAAAAGTATCCATCTAATCAACCTTGGTTTAGCATCTTTCTTTTGCATCAGATATTTAATAGTAGAGTGATCGGTATGCACAATGCATTTAGCTTAAATTAAATAAGATATGAATTTATCTAAAGCATACACAATTGCTAGTAACTCTTTTTCAGTAACAATATAGTTAATTTGTGCATCATTAAGAGTTTTACTAGCGTTGTATATAACTTTAAAAATCTTTTCATATATTTGTCCAAGAACACCTCCAATAGCATAATCACTAGCATCACACATCAGTTCAAATGGTTTCTCCCAGTTAGGTGAAACTATAATAGGGGTTGTGATTAATTTTTTCTTTAATAACTCAAAGGCATTTAAACAGCTTTCAGTAAATTCAAATTTCTTGTCCTTTTCTAAAAGTTGGCATAGAGGTTTGGTAATTTTTTAAAAATCTTTAATAAAATGCCTGTAAAATCTAACATATCCAAGAAAACTCCTAACCTCTCTTACATTAGTAGGAGGTGCTAGTATAAATATAACTTGATATTTTGTAGGGCCTGCATCCATACCATCTTCCAAAATTTTATGTCCTAAGACAATTCCTCTTGCAGCCATAAATTGACATTTCTCCAAATTTAAAACTAAATTAGTTCTTTCACATAACTCCAATGTTCCAAATACAGAGAAATCGTCCATAAACACTTCTATTCCATCATCAATTAACTTACTAAATATAGACATCATACATCTCTGGAATGTTGCAGGTGCATTACATAATCCGAAAGGCTTAGAATGTTGCAAGCGCATTACATAATCCAAAAGGCATTCTTCGAAAAGCAAAAGTTCCAAAAGGACTAGTAAATGTTGTCTTTTCTTAATCCTCAAGAGCAATAGGAATTTGATGGTAACCGGTATATCCATATAAAAAACAAAAATATTTGTGCCCAGCAAGTCTATCCTCTATTTGATCTAAAAAAGGTAAGGGGAAGTGATCTTTCTTGGTGGCAGTGTTTAATTTTTTGTAATCAATGCAAATACGCCACCCAGTAACTTGTCTAATAGGTATTAATTCATTATTTTTTTTTTTCAACAATCACTCCTCCTTTCTTCGGAACACAATGAATGGGACTTACCCACACACTATCTGAAATAGGATATATAATTCCAGTGTCTAACCATTTCAAAATTTCCTTCTTAACTACTTCTTTCATCATCGAATTTAATCTCCTTCGTGAATCAACTCTTGGTTTATATTGTTCATCTAATATAATTTTGTGCATAAAGATTGAAGGACTGATTCCCTTAATAGCAGCTTAGGTCTAACTAAAAGCTTTCTTATATCTTTTCAATGAATCTAACAGTCTTTGCTCTTGCAGATCATTTAATCTTGAAGATATAATAACAAGTAATGTAGATTAGTCTCCTAAAAATACATACTTTAAATGGCTAGGCAGTATTTTTAACTCAAGTTCAGGTGGTTTTATAATTGACAGAAATAGATTTTTATCAGCATTTTCCATAAAATCCAACATCTCAAATCTTTCTTGAACATAATCAAATTCTTCATTTCTAATTCGTCCAAAATAAATTTCTCACTCTTTTCAAATTGTTCCTTCTCTACAAAATATTCTTCCTCTTCAAAATGCTTTTTGACTTCAAAATGTTCTTTAAATTGTTCGTTTAGTAGATGTTCAATAATTTCCATGCGAAAACATTCATTATCTCTTTCAACAGCAGGGTATTTCATAGATTTCGCAATGTTAAAAGTCACTTCTTTATCATTAACTCTCATAGTTAATTCTCCTTTTTGAACATCTATCATAGATTTTCCAGTAGCTAAAAATGGTCTCCCTAAAATAATAGATATTTTTTTATCTTCCTCTATATCTAAACCAATGAAATCCACAGGAAAGATAAATTTATCAACTTTTACTAACACATCTTCTATAACTTCCTTAGG
>NW_018252769.1:57858-58997 GCF_001263595.1 Phalaenopsis equestris
AAATGGATAGAGGCATAATATTAGTGCTGGCTCCCAAATCACATAAAGCTCTTCCATAAAACTTTTCACCAATAACACATGGTATAATGAAACTGCCATGATCTTTTAATTTTTTAGGAAGCTTTTTCTGAATAATTGCACTACACTCTTCGCTAAGTGCAACAGTTTAATTATTCGTGAACTTTCTTTTCTTGTTCAGAACATCTTTCATAAATTTCACATAATTGGGCATTTGCTCTAAAGCTTCTATGAAGGGAATATTTACTGTTAATTTCTTAAGAATTTCTAAAAATTTGGAAAATTGTTTATTCTATTTGTGTTGCTTCAATCTTTGAGAAAATGGTGGTGGAGGTTTCTCCACGGTAATTTTCATTGGTGTAAATGGATACTCTAAATCTGGGTACTCATGATCCTTCTCTTTTTTGGAATTCACTTTCTCTTTTTCAATTTCTATTTCTTTTTGCACCCATGTTTCCAATTCTTTTCCACTTCGTAATTGTATCGCTTTGATTTGTTCTTTTCCTTGGTCTTTAGGATTTGGTTCCACAGTACTAGGAAAAGTTTCTAATGTTTGTTTACTAAGCGCAGTAGCAGTATGCCCTAATTGGTTTTCAATATTCTTAATAGCAGTTCCTTGATTTTGTAATTGATTTCCTTTATTCTGCAATTGTTGGCCAATGTTCAATATTAGCTCTTCCATAGACAACTTCTTCTCCTTAATTTGAGTATTATTGTTAAATCTTGGAGGATATGAAGGTCTATAGTTAACATTTCCTTGGTTGGATGAATTTCCTAATGGGTTCACTGAGTTGTTTGCCCATATTATTAATTTGTAGCATTATTACATATTATTAATTTGTAGCGGAATTGTTATTCCAATTAAAATTTGGATAACTTTTTCAAACTGGGTTATAATAATTTGAATAAGGATTGTTGGGTCTATTAATAGCATTTAAGGTCTCATATGAAGGTTGAACATCCACAAATTGCCCAGATGAATTCTCTTCCATCATAGGAGGTGTTGAAGAATAATTCATCTCATAATGATCTAATTTCTTTGATATTGCAGCAATATGCAAAGCTAACATAAATATTGCATCAGAATCATGGATACTAGCTACTCTTTTAGGATTTACCCG
>NW_018252769.1:59457-60232 GCF_001263595.1 Phalaenopsis equestris
CATTTGGATAATAGCAGGTTTAAGCTCAAATGAATTAGCAGCTACATCAGGATTTTGGATAGATAAGTGAATCTCATATGTTGTAGGATTTGCATAATCTCTTAGGGGTCTAGGCTGGTGTTCATTGTTCTTTCCTTGATTGTTCAGGTTGTTTTTTATTGTATCAGAATTTCTAGGTTCTCTTCTTAATCTTCTAATACTTCTAACAGTGCGTTAACAGTGCGTTCTAATTCTCGTAGGGTATAAGATTTCAGGTCCAAATTTACGCATACAATTTGAAATCAGTACTCAATAATATAATTAACTAAATATAAAAATAAGTTGCAATTCAAGTAAAAATTTTCTAACAATCCTAATTTGTCCGTTACTCTGATCGTGATTTGACTCACTCACTCAATCACTCCCCGGCAACGGTGCCAAACACTTGACCGGCGACTTATATATGCAATAAAATAAAGATAAATATGGATGTAACAAATATTCAATAATTGTAAAATCACACTTATCAACGCAAGATACCTATCACTCAAGTAATATAGGGCTCTAATGGAATCCTAGATATCGATCCCAGAGGGAGTAATTTAGAGTTACGAACTAAGATTTAGAAAAACAATACTTTAATCACAACAACGAAGTTCAATTTTCTTATCTGTCACTAATAGGCAATTAAAATAAATATGTAATTTTAATAATTATTAAATAACTAATGATATTAAGGAGGGTTTAATTGTGATATTCAATATATAAGAAAACATCCTTCTCCTTGTCAAGAAAT
>NW_018252769.1:60714-61869 GCF_001263595.1 Phalaenopsis equestris
AGAGAAAACTACTCAGATCTCATGGGGAAAACACAACAAAACTCGAAATTCATATATAAAATCGAAGTCATACAAACTACAACAAGTAAATAACTTATCACTAGTTTCTCCCCAAGAACACTCCTCGAAGTTCCTCTGAATCTCTTCCTTTCTTTATAGCACACAAAATTCCTCTTCGAAGTAGCAAGGAGGAAGAAATCTTTCACTTTCCCTCCACTCTTACAATCTCTCGAAGAATTCCTCATAATATTGGAATCTTTGTAATCTCTAGGAACACTCTCTTGCACTTCCTTTACTCCCTAGATTCTTTCCCTCCTACTCCAGGCTCTCAATTTTTTGGCCAAAATAGTCTTTTAAAGTTGTGGATGAGCTTTCCCAAGAGTTGCCTAAGCATCCTTTCAAAATTTGGCCTTATCCAAAGCTTGAAGAGGCATAACCATCGATCTCGCCGTAAGCGGCCTCCAGGGCGCCGTCGGCGGACTTCTGAAGAATTTTGTCCTGTAGCATCGGGAAAAACTCGTCGTCGGCGGGGGCGGGGGCGCCGGGGTCGAGGGCGCCGTCGGCGGCGTAGTTCAAATTTTCACATTTTGGTCCTTTTCACTCCAAATTCTCTCCTTTTGGCATCGTTTTGCTCCAATGACCCTAATTCATCGTTCTTGCAAGAAAACATCAAAAATACCTTTCTTTAAAATGCAATATCATCAAAATCAGTATAAAATAGGTATGAAAATCTCAACATATTTTCCTTAGGTCACTCCCTCTCTCTTATCTCTCTCACTCTCTCCCTCTCTCTATCACTCTTTCTTTGTCTCACACACACACAATCTCTCTACCCTCTTTTGCTCTTTCTCCCTCTATCTCTCTGTCAGTCTGTCTCTCAAAAACTTGCTATTTTCTCTCTCTACCTACCTCTCTTTTAGTCTCTTACTGTCTCTCACTTGTTAAGACTCTCACTCTCTCTCGCCATGTGATTCTTGCTCTACCTTTCTAGCTCTCTCACGCTCTCTCTCCTTCCCTCTTCCATCTCCTCTCCCTCCCATCCCTCTCTCATTGTCTCTTTTTCTCTCCTTTTTACTCTCTCTCTTCTCTACGCTCCACTCTCTCTTACCCTCCCTCCCTTTCTCCCTCCCCTTATTCTATATTCCTCGCCTCTTT
>NW_018252769.1:62026-68732 GCF_001263595.1 Phalaenopsis equestris
AAGAGAGTAGAAAGAGAGTGGAAGAGAGCGAGGTTGTTAGTATGAGAGAGATGGAGAGTGAGAGAAAGGAATAGAGAAAGATGAACAGAGAAATAGTGAACAATAATAAGAAGAGCGAGGGGTTAATAGAGGGAGAGAGAGCAAAAATAATGTTTTTATGTAGAGGAGAGAGCAACCAAAGGGAAGGAGGAAAATTTCTCTCTTACCCTTTCTCCCTCCCTCCCTCTCTCCCTTCATCATTTTCTTACCACACTATCTCTTGCTTTCTCTCTATACCTTCATTGTCTCTCATCATTCCTTCTCTCTCTCTCTCCTCTCCCTCTCTTTATCTCTCTTTCTCTTTGCTTCACTCTCAAAATCTCCCAATTTCCTATCTCACTCTCTCCCTCACACACACACGCACTCTCTATCTATCTCTTCAGAGAGAAAAAGGGAAAGACAGTGAGAGAGGGACAACCAGAGAGGAGGGAGGAAGAGATGACAGGAGTGAGAGAGAGAGAGGGAATAAATAAATAGAAAGTGATTGAGATAGGCTCACTCTTTCTTTATTTCACTGTCTCTCTCATTGTCTCTCTCACACTCTCTCTCATTATTTCATTTCATTTTTCTCTCCATCTTTCTCACTATGTCCCTCTCACTCTCTTTAATTCTCTCCCACTTTCCCCCTCCATTGCTTTCTCCCTTTGCTCTATTTAGACAGAGGGTTGAAGAGTTAAAGAAAGATAACGAGAAAAAGAGTAAGAGATACATACACAATCTCTCTTCTTACACTTTCATCATGTTTCTCTCATTCCATCTCTCTCTTCTCTCTCAACCTCTATATCTTTTACCCATTTATTTATTGTTTTGTTTCTCTTATTTATATCTCTCATCATTCTATCTCCTTTATGTTCTCTCTCACTCTTCATTATTCTCTCTCTACATCCTTATCTCTATCTCTCTTCATCTTAACCTTTATTCCTCCATCTATTTCTCTCTCTTTATTTCTTTATCTCTCTCACTCTCTCTCACACTCTCTTTTCCTCTCTCTCCCCCTCCCACTTTTCTCTTATTCCCTCACTCATTCTGTCTCATCAATATCATAAACCTCTCAAACTCTCTCACCCTTCTCTCTCATCCTCCATCTCTCCCTTAAAGAGCACAAGTGAGAGAGAGAATTAGAGAGAAAGAGAAGGGGATAGAGAGAAAGACAAAGAGTAAGAGAGGGTGGGAGAGAACAAAGAGGAGGTTATATAAGAGAAAATGAGAGCGAGAGAGTTATATCTCGTGTTTGTCTCTCTTTCATTCTCTTCCTCCTTCACACCCCCTCTGTCCTCTCTCTTGCACTCTCTTCCTTAGTCTAGTTCCCTCCCTTTCCATCTTCTCTCTTTCTCTTTCTCTTCTCATTCTCTCTTTTTCTCTTCCACTCCCTCTCCAACCATCCCTCCTCTCTTTGACTTTCTCTCGCATCATCACTTCAATTTTCCTTTCCCTCTCTATCTCTTTTCTCATAAATCCTCCTCTCTTACACTTTTATGATATGAGAGAGGGATGGAGAAGAGGGGAGGGAGAGAGAGAGGAGAGAGAGAGAGAGATAAAGATAGCATGTGAGTGATACTTTCTCTCCCTATCTCTCTCCCTCTCTCTATCTCTCTTGTGCTATCAACCTGTACTTTCTCTTATCTCTCCCTCTTGTTCTCTCTTACCCCTCCCTCTTGTTCTCTCTCTCTCACCACTCCCTCTCTATTTCCTTCTAACCCCCTCTCCCTCTCTCTTATTCAATCTCCCTTGCACTATCTCTCTCTTTTTTTGAACCACGCTCCTCATTTACTTACCCTATTTCTCATTCCTCTCAAGAGAGATAGAAAGAGTAGTAAGATAGAGAGAAAGAGAGAGAAGAGTAGAGCGTGAGAAAGAGTAATAGAGGGAGGAAGAGAAAATAAGGAGAGGGAGGAAGAGAAAATAAGGGACAAAGAGATAGGGAAAAATAAGAAAGTTATATAAGAGAGTAAGAGAATGGAGAGATAGAGAGAGATCTCACTTTCTCTAGAGTGCGAGAGAACAAGAGAGATTTGAGTGAACAAAAAGAGGCTGAGAGGGAGTGAGAAGAGAGAGAGATTGATGGTATGAGAGATGTTAGCAGTACAAGAGAAAGCTACAAACTTGGTGAGGACGGGTCAGTTGGGGTGGTGAGGAGATGATAGGTAAGAGCTAGAGAGAGATGGAAGGAATGAGAGAAGAGAGCAAGACAAGGAGAGAGGAAGTGAGAGAGAGTTAGATAGGGATATGGAGAGAAGTGAAAACAGAGAGAGGTAGACAAACTAGGAGTGAAAAAAAGAGTAGTAAAGAGAGTGACAGATGGAGTAAGAGAGAGAAAAGAAAAAGTGAAGTGAAATACGGAGAGACACACTCTCTCAATCAGCATATCTCCCATGTAATTTCTCTCACTCATTTTCTCTCTATCACTCTTACTCTTTCACTTTATCTCTTGTGCTCTCGCTCTGCTCCCTCCCTCTTTTTTTTTCAAACTATCAACAAGTCTCTTTACTCATCCCAAACGCTATCTTTCACTCTCTGCCTTTATCTCATTCTCTCTCTTTCTCCCTCTCTCTCACTTTCTCCCTCCCTTCCTCTCTCTTTATATCTCATTATATTATTTCTCTCCAAAGATATTAAGCGAGAGAGAGAGGGAAAGATAGAGGAGGAGAAAGAGGGAAGGAACACGTGAGTTCAAGGGATGGGGAGATCTATAGAGAATAAGATAATAGAGACAATGAGGGAGAGCCTCAAGAGAGAGAGAGGGAGATCACGAGAAAAAGAGTGTAATTATAGAGCATAAGAGAGGGAGGAGGGAGGGTTAGAGACAGAAAGAGGGGAAACAAGAATGTTAGAGAGCTATAAAGTGGAGAAAGAGATGGAGAGTCTCTCTATCTCAATCATTCCATTTTCTCTTCAGCTCTCTCTTATTCTCTATCGCTCTTTATCTCTCTTGTTTACCTCTCTCGCACTCTCTACCTCTTGTCGTCCCTCTCTCTTGCTCTCAGTCTTGATTGAGAAGGAGAGATTGCTCTCTTTGCTTGCTCTCTCTCTCTCTCCCCCTTTCTATAGTTTTTTTTATTATCTCTCTCTTCTCTTCCCTTCTCTTTCTCTCTATCTCTTCACCCTTTCTTCTCACTCTCGCCATCACTCCCTCTCTCTCTATCTCTCCCTCTCTCTCTCTTCTCTCTTCTATCTCTCCCTCTCTTCCTAACTAATGCTATATTTTTTCATTTTCTCCCTCACTCTATCACCTCACACTTCTCTTTTAGCTCATTCCCATTTACTCTCTCACCCAGACTCACTCTCCCTCTCTTCATCATTCTCTCTCCTTCTCTCTGTCTCTCTTGCACTTTCTCTCCTTGCTTTCCTTGCTTCCTCATTAACTTTTTTAAACTCTCTTTCTCACTTTTATCTATCCATTCTTACTCGCTCTCATCCTTTCAAGCTCCCCAACTCTCACCCTATCTCTCTTAGTACTTCTATCTTCTCTCTCTAATTATGCATCTCTCACTCTCTCTTCTCTCCTCTTCTCTCTCTTAATCTCTATTTATCTTTTTTTTCCCTCCCTCTCCTGCTGTCCCTTCATATTTCTCACTCTCTCTTCTTTCACTTTCTGTCTCCCACTCCCTCATTTGTTCTATCTTTTACACACTATCTTCCCCCATATCTTTCACACCCTCATTACATATCCTGCTTTTCTCACTCTCTCACTCTTGCTCTCTCCCTTTGCTCTCACATTCTTCTTCACAACCACCTCCCTTTCTTTCCTCACTCACTTCCCCTCTCTCTCTCGCTCTTCCTCCCTCCCTCCCACCCTTTTTCTCATATACATACACACACTCTCTTTCTTTCTCTTTTTCCTCTCACTCTCTCCCACTCTTAATACCTCTTTCCGTGGCTCACCCTCCATATCTCTCTCCCTTTCCGTATCTAACTCTATCCCTCTCTCTGTTCTCTCTCTCCCTTTGTCTCTTTCTCATTATAACTCTCTCACACTATCTCCCATTATCCTCACTCCTCTCACTCTCTTCCATCATTACTATTGCCTTCCTCTCTTTCTTTCTCTCTCTCTTGCTCCATCACAAGAGAGAGAAGAGAGTGGGAGAATGATAGTGATGAGGGAAAGTGAGAGGAGGAAGAGAAAATAGAGAGAAAGGGAAGGAGGGAGGAGAAAGAGAGAGTAATAGAATGGGAGAGAGAGTGAGAAGAGCAAGAGAATTAAAGAAAGCTCTATCTCCTTACCTAGATTTGTTTCTTTATTTTTCTTTTGTTTTTCTTGTCTCTCTATTGAGAGGGAAGGAGGGAGAGAGATATAGAGAGTGATAGTGAAAGAGAAAGTGGGACAGACTAGATGAGTGGTAAAGAGATAGGGTAATGGTGTAACGAAAAGAAAAGGAAAGAGAGAGAGATGGAAGAAGAGCCATTATCCTCACTCCTCTCACTCTCTTCCATCATTACTATTGCCTTCCTCTCTTTCTTTCTCTCTCTCTTGCTCCATCACAAGAGAGAGAAGAGAGTGGGAGAATGATAGTGATGAGGGAAAGTGAGAGGAGGAAGAGAAAATAGAGAGAAAGGGAAGGAGGGAGGAGAAAGAGAGAGTAATAGAATGGGAGAGAGAGTGAGAAGAGCAAGAGAATTAAAGAAAGCTCTATCTCCTTACCTAGATTTGTTTCTTTATTTTTCTTTTGTTTTTCTTGTCTCTCTATTGAGAGGGAAGGAGGGAGAGAGATATAGAGAGTGATAGTGAAAGAGAAAGTGGGACAGACTAGATGAGTGGTAAAGAGATAGGGTAATGGTGTAACGAAAAGAAAAGGAAAGAGAGAGAGATGGAAGAAGAGTCGAGAGAGAGAGATGGAAGAAGAGTTGCGAGAGAGAGATGGAAGAAGAGTCGTGAGAGAGAGAAAGAGGGAGAGAGTTGACAGAGAGTGAGCGTGAAGACAATGAGAGATGGTGTGAGAGAGTTAATGAGATATAGAGAAAGAAGGATAGAGAGATATTGAGTGAGACAAGAGAGAGAGATACTGAGAGGTGAGAGAGAGAAAGATGAGCTAGCAAGGGAGAGAAGAAATGAGAAGGAAGAAGAGAGGTGAGAGAGAGAATTAGAGAGAGTGAGGAAGTGAGAGGGAGGAATTGGGAGAAGAGAAGAGGAAGAGTGCAAAGAGAGATAAAGAGAGTGTGAGAGAGAGAAGAGAAGAGGAAGAGAGGAAGCAAGAACGTAAGGGAGAGAGAGAAACTACGAGGTGAGTGGGAGAGAGACATTGAGAGAGAGGGATAGAGCAACAAATAAGAGATAAAGAGAGCAAAAAAAGAGGCAGAGTGCAAAGAGAGATCAAGAAAGTGTGAGAGAGAGAAGAGAAGAGAGAGAGAAACTAAGAGGTGAGTGGGAGAGAGTCATTGAGAGAGAGGGATAGAGCAACAAATAATGGGGGAGGGGAGAGAGATATCAACATTTAGATAAAGGGAGAGAGTGAATGAGAGAGGGTGAAAGAGTGAGTGAGGGAAGAGGAGGGATGGTGGGATAAAGATGGAGAGGGATAGAGTTAGAGGGAATGAGAGATAGAGTGATTCGTGTGATAGAGTGAGAGACATTGATAGTACAAGAAGGAGAGAGAGGAAAGAGAGAGGAAGGGAAAGGGGGGGAGGGATGGAGAGAGACAGAAAGAGCATGATTGAGGGAGAGGAAAGTCAGAGAGAGGATAGAGAAAGAAGAGATTGAGGGAGAGACAATGAGAGATAATGATAGATATCAAAGCAATAAGAGGAGATATAGAAGGAGATACATAGAGATTAAGCAAGTGAAAGTGTAAGAGATAGAGAGAAAATAGAAGGAGAGTAGAGAGGAAGGAGAGATGGGGAGTGAAAGACTGAGAGGAATAGAGAGATAACAAGAGAGTGAAAACAAAAAAAGAGGAAGTTTGTGAGTGATGAGCGGGAGAGAGATAACAAGTACGAGAGAGGGAATAAAAAGAGGGTCAACGAGAGATGGCAAGTAAGAAGTGATAGAGATAGATGTAGATAGAGGGAGTCAAAGAGAGAGATAGACAGAGGAAGAGATAGAATGGAAGAGGTGAGTGAGATAGAGAGATGAAAAGTGAGAGGGAGAGAGACTGAAAGGAACATGAAGAAAAGAGAGATATTGAGAAAGAGAGAGAGGGAGGGTAAAGAGTGAAAAGAGAGAGAGAGAGACAAGGATTGGGAGAGAGTATGTTAGTGGTTTGAGAGCAAGAGAGAGAGATAGGATAGAGAGAGTGTGAGAGAGTGTGAGAGGGTGAGAGAGAAAAAGAGAAAAATAAAAGAGTGATAAGTGAGTGAAAAAAGAGGGAGAGAGTTGGAATAGAAGAGTGAGAGTTAATGTGGGACCCTATTTTCATTCAAAATCTCTATTACTTTTCCTTGCATTTCCTTTCTTGATACCTCTCATCCATATCTCTCCTCTTACTCTGAATCTCCCTTGCAAGTGTGAGAGGGAGGGAGGAGAAGTGAGAGAAAGAGAGAATGAGAGAGAGGGAGAGTGAGAAAGATAATTAGAGGGGGAGAGGGAGAGGGAGAGAGAAAAAGCGAGAGTGGGGGAGAGTGTGTGTGAGATAGATTAAGAGTTGGAGATGAGAAGTAGAGTTAGAGAGATGGAGGGTGAGAGATAAAGAAATAAGAGGGAGAGTACTGATAGATTAGATAGTGTGATGGAAGG
>NW_018252769.1:68779-72666 GCF_001263595.1 Phalaenopsis equestris
TCTCTCTTATTCTCTCTCTATCTCCTCACATACATTTTATCTTTTGGACTTATTCTTTCTCACTCACTCTAGCTTTACATCTCTTGTTGTCTCTCTCCCTCCATCCTTCCCTCACCCACCCTCTCTCTCCAACTCTTTCTTTTATTCTCTCTCCCCCATTTCACTCTTTCTTGCTTTCTCTCACTCTCACACCCCCGTCTCTATATTTTTGTTTCTCTACCTCTCTTTCACTCTCTCCTTCCCCCTTTCTCTCACTGTCGCTCTCTCTCTTCTCCCATTATGTCCCTCTCCCTCTCCCTTTCCCTCTCCTCTCTCCTCCCTCTCCCTCTTCTGGTCCTCCCTCTCTCTCTTGCTCGCTTCCTACTCTCCCTACCCTCTGTATTTCTCTTACTCTCTCACACTTCCTCTCTTCTCCCACACTATAACTATCCTTTTCTCCCTCCCCTCATCTCATTCTAATTCTCCATCACTCTCGCTCTTCTCTCACCCTCTGTCTTACCCTCTCCCTACTCTCTCAAGTTGTTCTCTTTTTGCCCCACCCTCCCTATACCCCATCTTCTCTCACTCTTCTCTTTCCTTTCCTCCTTCACTCAAATTTTCTTCTCTTTCTCTCCCTTGCTCACTTTCTCACTCTACCTCCACCCCACTCTCTCACTCTCTCTCTCTTTCTTTCTCTCTCCCTCCCTCCCGCTCTTACTCTCTTGCCTCTACCTTTCTCTCCATCTCTCTATCTCTCTACCCTCTCTCCAACTTGTTTTCTCTCTCTTACTCTACTTCCTTTTCTCTTTCTCCCCCTCCCTATCCATCCTTATGCCTCTCTCTCTCTCCATTATTCCCTCTCCCACCCTCTCTCTCATCTTCTCTCCTCTCTTATCTCTAACTCTCCATCTCTCTACCTTTCTATCTATAGCTCTCTCTCACTCATTTTCTCTTTATTTCATTCTATCTCTCTAACTATTTCTCTCTTTCTCACTCACTGACTTACCTCCCCCTTCTTTCTCAATGTCTCTATAAATCTCTCTCTATGCTCTCTTGCTCTCTCTCTCTTTCTGATCATTCTTTGATAAAGAAAGAGCTAAATAATAGAGATAAACAGAGAGAGATAGTGACAAGGGTGAGAGGGATAAAGAGAGCTCGAGCATGTTCTGAAGGAAGAAAGGGAGGAGTGAGAGAGAGAGAATGAGAGGGAGAGAGTGAGAGATATGGAGAGCTAAAGAGATGAGACAAAGAATTCTAGTAAGGAAAAGAGATAGTGAGAGTGAGAGATAGAGAGTTAAAAGAAAAGGGGGGATATATATAACTTGTGGGAGGGAGGGAGAGAAGGGAATTGAGTGAGAGAAAGTGAGAAAAAAGTAAGAGAGTTAGAGAAATAGAAGAGAGAGTGGGAGAGAAATAAAGAGAGAGACAACAACATGTGAGAGGGGGAGAGAGATAGGATGGAAGAGGGAATGAGGGAACACTTATCTATTCTTTCCTATTCCCTCTTTTACTCTCAAGCTCATCTCTCTACCACTCTTCTTCTATTTTCTCTTTCAAGCTCTCTCTATCCCTCTCAAGTTTCAGTTCAATCTCTCATCCTTATTTTCTTTCTATCTTTATCTACTCTCTCATGCTCCCATCTTCTCTCTTCTTGTTTCTCTCCCCTCTTATTTTCTCTCTCACTCTCTCTGGTGCTCTCTCCTTCTTTTTCTCATTCAATCTTTCTCTTGTATTCTTTCTCTCTCACTCTCAATCATGCTTCTCTCCCTCTTTCTCCTTTCCAGAGGTTGAGAGGAAGAAAAAGAGATGGGGGAGAGAGAAGGAAAGACAGAATGAGATAGAAAGAGGAAGCATGAGGAAAGAGAGAGTGTGTGTGGCCATATAAAGAGGGAGAGAAGAACAATATCTTCCTCTCTCTCCAACCTCTTGCTTTCTCATTTTTGCGCCTTACCTCTCCCATCTCTATAGAGATGGAGCAAGAGTGACAGATGTAGAGAGAGTGAGAGCCAGGTAGAGAGCATAAGTGAGAATATGAGAGTGAAAGAGATTGAGAGAGTGAAGGAAAAGAAAGATGAAGGCAAAAAATTGATATATTTTGGTTAGTTGGGTGAAGAGAAGAGAGACTGAAGAGAAAGATGAAGAGAGTGAGAGAGAGAAAAGGAGAGTAAGTTAGAGGACAAAATAAAGCTCCCTTAGAAGGAGAGTAAGTTAGAGGACAAAATAAAGCTCCCTCCCTCTCTCACTCTCATTTTGTCACTCTTTGAGAATCTCTTGTTATCTCTCACTCTATTGCACTCTAGCTCTCCTCTTAATCGCACTTTCTTTTAGTTTATTTCTCTTGCTCACTTACTCTCACTTCATCTCTATTCCATTCTCACCCTAACTCTCTCTCTTCCTGACTCAACTCTCTCCCTCCCACTCTTTTTTCACCCGTATTGACTCCTCACTTTTCTCTCTATCATTTTCTTTTCTCTTATTCCTTCTTCTCTCCCTCCCCCACTTCCTTTTTGTCTTGCTTTGTTGGTTTATAATCTTCATTCTCCAAATTTACCTATATCCCTCTCCCCCCTCTCCCTCCTCATCTCTCTTCTCTCTCTTACTCTCTCTTCTATCTATTACTTTTCTCTTTCACACTCTCTCAACTATTCTATCTATCTCACTATCTCCCATTGTTTATTTTTATCCCTCCTCCTCATCTCTATACTTTATCCTTCTCTCTTATTCTTGCTTTTCTTGCTCCACCTTCTTTCTCTATCACCCACTTTCCTACCCATCTCCTTTCACTCCTCTATTTTTGACATTATCCCTCCCTCCATTCCCGCCCCACTTTTTCCCTTGCATTGTCTCTCTAGGTGAGTTAGAAAAATGAGAGTGTTGTGAGAGAGAGATAATGAGAGAGAAACAGAGAGAGGAGAGAGAGAAATAGAGCAAGAGAGGAGAAATAGAGATAGAGCAAAGAGAGAAAGAGGGAAAAGAAGAGTACATGAGAGAGAGATGTTTAACCTCGTTTTTCTCTCCCACGTTTGTCTCTCTCTCCATCCCACCCTCCTTCTCAATGAGATAAATAGAGAATGGATGGGGAGAGAAGAGAAGTGGTTGATAGCATAAGAGAGAGAGAGAGGGAGAAAGAGAGCGAACAGGATAGAGAGATAGATGTCTCTCACTCTCTCTCATGCAAGAGAGCGTGATAGGGAGGGAGAGTTGGAGAGAGTGAAGAAGGGAGAGGGAGATAGAGGGCGAGAAGAAAGAATTGAGTGAGATGGTGAGTGAGAAGGAGAATGGGAGGACAAGAGAGTGAGGAATTGAGAAAATAGAGAAAGATAGAGAGACAAAGAGAGAGAGTGGGGGGAAGAAAGTGTTGTAGAGGAAAAGAGATAATGGCAAAAGAGTGTGCGAGAGAAAAAAAAAGAGAAATAGTGAGGTAAGAAGATATTAAGAGAGAAAAGCGAGAAATTTACAGGGAGTGAGATAGAGAGAGTCTATAGGAGAGAGTGAGGGGAGATGAGCGAGAGATTTTGAGAGAAAAAAGATAAAAGAAGTGGAGAGCTAGCAGGAGAACAGGAGTTAGAGTGTGGGGGAGCAAAAGAAAAAAAATTGAGAGATGGAGAGGAAGAGAGATGAAAGGGTGAGAGAAAGAGAAAAGAGAGTGAGTGGGATATGAAGAGAGAGTGTGTGAGAGATAGTAATGTTAAAAGAGAGAGAGAAGTAGAAAATAAGGGAGAAAGAGGGAGAAGGTCTAAGAGAAAAGAAGAGAGAGAGGGAGAGAGGAGACAGTAAGGACAAATATAGAAGAGAAAAGAGTGAGAGATTAGAAGAGAGAGAAAGAGTAAACTGAGATAGAAAGAGATGGAAGTAAGAGAGAGGAGTCGTGTGAGGGTGGGAGAGTGGTAGTCAGAGAATAATTTGAG
>NW_018252769.1:72715-91561 GCF_001263595.1 Phalaenopsis equestris
AGAGGTAAGAGAGTGATAGGAAGAGAAGAGCGATAGTGAATGAGAAAGAGATGAGGAGATAGAGAGAAGGAGAGAAGAGAAAGTGTGATAAATCTAAGACAAAAAAAGAGAGTGAGAGAGATAGGTAATGTAGAAGATAGTTTGAGACAAAAAGATCTAAAGATCAAGAGCAGAATAGAGTGACTTGAAAGAAATTAGAGTGAGAAGGGAGAGAGCAAGTGTTAGATTAGGAGAGAAAATTTTTTTCTCTCATCTCTTACCTTTTTATCTAACTAAGGAGGAGAATGAAAGAGTAAGAGAGGAAGGTGAGTCAGAACAGGTGAGAGAAAATGTACTAAGAGAGGATATAACCCACTCTCTTCTTCTTTCATCTCCTCTTGCACCTTTCTCTCTTTCTTAATATCCCTCCCTCCATCTATGTACCTCCCATTACCTTGCTCTCATTCTCTGAGTGCTAAGTCACAGTGAGAGAGTGAATGAGAGAAAATAAGAGAGAATGAGAGAGTGAGAGAAGAGTGAGAGAAGAGGGAGGAGAGCGTCAAGGATTGCGAGAGTGAGAAGAGGATAAAAGAAGAGGAAGGGATCCTTATGCACGTCTCTTTGTCCTCTCTCACCTTGTTTATGTCTCTCACTCTCTTCTTCTATCTCTCTCTCCTCTCGCCTCTCTCTATATATATTCTCTCTCAACCTTTCACCGTCTTTCTTCTCTCTTTCCGCTCATTCTTTTCCTCTTTTTTTCTCTCTTTCTCTCTCCCACCCCATCGTTCTCCAGCTTTCTCACTATCTCTCTCACTCTTTCTCCCCTATCCTTCCACCATCTCTCTCGCTTGCTCTCATTTCCTCTATCCCCACATCTCTCTCCCTCTCTTCCACTCTCTCACCCTGACTACTTCATTTCCCTCTCTCTCTCTTTATCTATATCTCTTGCATGTACTTTATCTCTCTTACAACTTCACTCATTTTTTCATGCTCTCTGTATACTCTCTCTAAATCTTTCTTTCTTATCTTCTACTCTTATTCTCATCTCTCTATCTCTCTCTATCTCTATTTCTCTCTCTCTGATTCTCTCTTTAACTTTAACTTTCTCCCATTCTCTCAAGCCTTCTCTCTATCTCTATTTCTCTCTCCCTCCCCCTCCTCTCTCTATAACTCATTCTCTCTCCACATCTCTATATCATCCCCTACCGCTCACCTTCTTCAATCACTCTCACACTCTTACTTCTTGTTCTTACCTCCCACTCTGTCACTCCCTTTCACATTATTCTCTATCCCTTCTTTTTCTCTATTCTCTTTCTCTATAATTATCTTTCTCTTACATAATCACTCTGCCCACTCTAGCTTTCTCTTCTCTGTCTCTCTCTGCCATCTTCATTCCCTCTCTCACCCTCTCTCTCACTCACTCTTTTCTCTCTATTTTTGTCTCTCTCTAACCTCCACTCTTTTCTCTCTATTTTTGTCTCTCTCTAACTTCCCCTCTTGGTACCCCTCCTCTTTTAACTCAGAGAGATGCAGAGATAGTTTTACCTTGCTATGTATCTCAAGCTCTCTCTTGAAAACTTATTTTCTCTTCTCTTCTCTATCTCTCCTCTGTCTCTTCTAATAAGTTTTAGAGAGAAATATGGAGTGTGAGATGAAGTGTGAGGAGAGATAGAGAAAGAGAGTGAGAGAGAAAGAGTGATAGAGATTAGAAGAGAAAGAGGGGTTATTAGCTTGAGGAAGAAAGAGAAAGGTAATAGTTAAAAGAAAGAAAATTCAAGCAAGAGAATAGTGACAGAGAGATTGATTGAGGGAGCATGGGAGAGAAAATGTGAGGGAGAAGCATATTGAGAGAGAAGGAGCAAGTGAGGGAGTGTGTAGAGTAGTGTGGGAGTGTGTAGAGTGAGAGAGAGCGAGAGATAAAGAGTTAAGTGAGTGGGAAAGAGAGATATAGAGATAGATAGTGAGAGAGAGAGAGAGAGAATAAATAGTGAGAAAGATAGTTTGATAGTTTGAGAGAGAGGGAGAGAGAGAATGACTGAGAGAAGCAAGATAGCAGAGGAAAGGGTGAAATCAATATTCTCTCTATCTACCTCTCTCTTGCTATATCCTATACTCTTTTCACTCTCCCTACCTCTATCAAAGTCTCTCTTTATCACTCCCTCTACCTCTATCCCACTCACTTTCTTCCTTCTTTAACCTATTATCCTCCCTTTCCTCCCTCCTTTCTTCATAGTTCTCCCTCTTCCTCCCCCTCTATTTCTCTTATTATCTCTTTTTGTCTTCTCCTGCCTTCTCTTTAATTCTCTTGATCTCTCTCCCACTCTCCATCCATCTATTAACGTTTCTCTCTCCTACTACCTCTCAATATGGAGATGCTCTCTTATTCTTTCTTTCCCTCCCTCTTTTTTTGTCACCCAAAGTCTCCGTCTCTTAAGTCACCCAAAGTCTCCGTCTCTTTTTAGAGAGAGCAAGAGAAATAGATAGAGGAGAAATAGAGAGTGCTATAGAGAGTGCTAGAGAGAAATGAGAGAGAGAGAGAGTTGTGAGACAGAAAGGGAGAATAAGAGAAAGATGGGGAGAGAGAGTGAGATATTAAAAGTAAGAGAGAGTGAGAAAGAGAGAGTGGGATAGAATGAGCAAGGTAAAGGGAATGAGAGTAAGAGAGAGATGGATGGAGAGAGAAAGTGTTAGAAAGTGGAGAAATAGAAAAAGTGAGTGAGAAAGATAGGAGAGAGGGATACTTAAAGAAGGAAAGGGATATAGAGAGATATATAAAGCTACGAAAAGTGAGAGAAAGAGAGAGAGAAAAAAGATAGAAAGAGAGAGAGTGAGGTAGAGAGAGTGAAAGGAGAGAGTGAGAGAAAGAAGAGGAGGTAAAAGTTATAATTAGAATGAGTGGGGGTGAGATTGAAAAAGAGAATGAGAATAGGGAGATATAGGAATGAGCGAGGGAAAGAAACAAATGTAGGGATGGAGGGTCTTTTTCTCTCTCTGAGCTGGAGAGAGCATGAGTGAGGTGAGAGGGAGAGAGGGTGATGAAAGAGGGAGAATGAGAAGGAGAGGGAGAAAGAAGAGACATAACGAGAAAGCAAAAGAGAGAGAAATCCACAGTGAGATAGAGCATGATAGAGAAAAGAGAGAAAGAGGAGTGAGAAAAAGAGGGAGAAAGAGGAAGAGTGATTGTAAGGGAGAAAGTGAAAGAAAGGGAGAGGGATATAGAATGAAAGAGGGAGGTAGAGTGAGGTAGAATGTAAGTGGGAGGGTGGGATGCAAAAAGAGTGAGAGAGTGTGAGAAGAAGGATAACGATAGAAAATGAGAGAGAGACATAAGTAAAGATAGAATTAGAGAGGTTAGGGGGAGAGAAAAAGAGTGAGGAAAGTGAGAGAGAGAGAGAGAAGAGTGAGAAGGAGAGCATGAGAAAGGGAGAGAGCGAGTGATATAAATAACAAATAGAGCAAGATATGAAGAGAAACACCTCTCTCTCCCTCCCTCTCACACTTTCTCTTACGCACACTCTCTCTCATCCTCTCTCTATCCTTTCCTCTAACCCTTCCTCTTTATCACCCACTCTCTCTATCATCCTATCTCTCTTACTTCTCCCTTTATCACTCATTCTATCCTCTTAATATTTTTCTCTCACCCCCAACTGTCTCTCTCTCATCTCTATCTTGTAATACCAAGGGAGAGGAGGGATGGATGGAGAGCGATACGGAGAGCAAGAGAGAGTGTGTGAGAGGGAAAAAGGAAAAGAGACAATAAGACTGGTAAATAAGTGAGAGAAAAGGAGGGTTTGAAATAGTGGGAGGGTTAAAATAGCAGGAGGGAGGGAGGGGAGAGTAAAAGAGAGAAAAGAAGAAAAGAGTGAGAGAATGAGTAGTAAAGAGAGATTGATAGGGGAGAGAGAAAGATAAAGAGAGATGGGAGAGAGAATAATGAAATACATGAAGGGATTATGAGAGAGAATGATAGTGAGATAATGAGAGAGAGAGGGAGAGGGAGAGATAGAGAGGGAGAGGGTACTAGAGAGAGAGGGAGAGAGAATGAAAATATTAGATATTAAATAGGGGGATTGAGAAGAGTGTGAGTAAGAGAGCAAAGTAGAGAGAGGAAGAATGTGGCCAAGAGAGAGACAAGAGAAATAAATAGAGTGAGAGAGATGAGCAAGAGAGAGATTGAGAGTGAGGGAGAGAGAATGAAAGAAAGAGAATGAGATAGAGAGAAAAGTGAGATGGACAAGGATAACAACATTTGAGAGGGTAAGAGATGTGGAGAATGTGGTAAGAGAAAGAATGTGAGATAAGGCGATAGAGAAGGAAAGGGAAAGAGAGATAGAGAGATTGAGGGAAAGTGAAAGAGAGAGAGAGAGAGAGAGAGAGAAATGAGTGATAGAGAGGTAGGGAGAGAGATAGGTCCTATCCCTTCCTCTCTCTCACCCTTCTAATGAGAGAGTGAGAGAGAGAGGGGGAAGTGAGAGAAATAGAAGAAGAAAGAGAAGCATAAGAGAGAGAAGAGTAAGTGCTAAGGAGGGACGGTAGAGGGAGGAAGGGAGAAATAGAACAAATGAGGGATAGCATTTAGGGGAGAGAGTGAGTGAGAGAGGGAGTGAGAGTTAAAAAGACCAAATGATAGATTGTTGGTAAAAACAAAAAAATTAGGATGGAGGGAGAGAAGAGGCTATAAAGTAATGAAGAAGAAAAAATATGAGAGATAATGAGAGGGAGGGAGTGAGAGTAAGAGAAGTAAAGGGACATAAAATGACAAAGAAAATGTTATAGTGGTACAGGGAAATTCTCTAAAATGCTCGCTTGAGGGAAGGAAGAGAAAGGGAGAGAGAAGAAAGAATGAAAATTCTTTCCCTCCTTCTCTATCCCTCATTCTCATTCTCTCTCATGGTCTCTCCTCTCTCCCTCCCTCACTTCTCTCTTTATCTCTCTGACAATTCTCTCTCACCAGCCTTCCTATCTCTCATTCTCATTCTCTCTCATGCTCCTCTTTTTTGTCTATCTTCCTCATTTCTCTCTCTTTCTCATTCTCTCTATTTCTCTATCACTCTCATTCTACTTCATTGCCCATCTTATCTCTCTCTCTTACTCTTGCTCCCTCCTTCCCTCTCACATTTTGCCTCTCTACCTCCCTCTTTCTTTCTCTATCTCTTTCAATCCATCACTTTAACTCTCTCTCTCAATTTCCTTCTTTTTCTCACCCTTTCTTTTTTTTTTCTCCCTTTATATATCTCTCTCACACTCTGGAAGACTTTCTCTCCTTCTATCTCATATCTCTTTTCTCTCTCCCTATGTGACGCCCTCCCCATATATCTTTCTTACCACTTTCCCCTCTTTGTACTTAAGAGAGAGAGAGAGTCTCCATCCCTCCCAATATTTCTCTACGTCCATCTCTATGTCGCTCTATCATAAAATCTTTTTGTTCTTATTTTCTCTTTCAACCTCTCCCTCTCCCTCGCTTTTAAGATTTCTCTCCTTCCCTCTTGTTCTCTTCCTCTCTCCTTCTTTGACTCTCTCTCCCTTGTTATCTATCATTCTTTCTATTTATCATATCTCTCGCTGGCTCTACATCTCTCTTGTACTCCCAATATATCTTCCACTCTCTCTCTTTCAAACTCTACATCACTACTATCTATCTTCCTTACTCTCTCAATTTTTGTTCTCTCTGAATTTCTCACATGATAGAGATAAATTGATATAAAGAGTGAGTGAGAGAGAGATGGGGGATCAAATTGTCTCACTTTCCATCTCTCCCTCTCTTGTTCCAACTCCCTCTCTCTCGCTCGCCCATTCTAACTCTCTCTCACTTTGGATATTTCTCTCCCTCTCCATATGTTTCACACTCTTTATATCTTCATCCATTTCTCTCTTTCTCTTTACCTCTCTCTAGCTCTCTATCCTTCTCCTCCCATATTTCTCTTTCTAGTGAGAGATTATAAGACGAAAGTGAGAAAAATAGTTGGAGAGAGAGATAGAGAGAGAAAGAAAGAAGTGCATCTAATTAGGTGAGATAAAGAGAGGAGTTAGTTTGATAAATAAATGGAGAGAGGAGTTTGAGTGAGATGTAGAGAGAGAGTGAGAGAGAATAAAGTGAGAGAAGAAAAGATTAAGGGGTAGTGAGAGAGACAGATAAAGACATAAAAGAGATGGAGGATGGAGGGAGGGAGGGGAAAGAAGGAGAAAGATAGAGTGCGAGAGAGATAGAGAGAGTGTGCGAAAGATAGAGATATAGAGAGGGAGAGAGAATTTCACTATATTGATTCTCTCTTTATCTCTCTCTCAAACGTTCAACATATATTTCTATCCCATTCTCTCTCTTCCTCACAATCACACACACTATCTTAAACTCTTACTCTATCTCTCTATCTATCTTTCCCTCTCTTCACTCTACCTCTCAATCTCTCTCTCTCACACTCTCTTTTTCTCTCTATATCTTATTTCTCTTACTCCCTCACTCTTCCTATCAATATTCTCTTTCTCTATCATTTATTATCTTATCTGAGAAGTAAAGAGAATGAGAAATTACAAGAAAGAGAGCACGAGAGAGATAGCGAGTGAGAGCTCTTTGTGCTTCTATCTCACAATATATTTATTGTTGTCTCTCTCACTCCCTCTCCCACTCCCTCTTTTTGAAGGGTAGGAGGGAGTGAGGGAGTGAAGGAGCTCTGAGAAAGAGTATGAGAGAAAAAGAGCTGGAAAGGAAGAGAAAGGAGAGTGAGAGACTGTAAGAGAGAGAGTATAAAGAGATTTAGAGTGAGAGAGGTTTAAAATGGGAGGGACGCTAAGAGAGAGATAGAGCTAGAGATATAGAGATAAAGTGAGAGAGTAAAAGAGTTTGGGAAAGGGAAAGAGAGAGAGTGTGTGCGTATGTGAGAGAGTGTGGGCAGAGAGCAAGAATGTGTGAGAGTTGAAAGATAGAGAGGATGATAAAGAGCAGACATAAAGAAGAAAGATTAAGAAAGAGAGAACAATCAAGATAGAAAGATAGTGAGAGAGATGAAGAAATTGAGAGAGAGAGAGAGGTGGAGAATAAGAGAGTGAGTGAGTGAGAGAGAAGAGAACAAGCAAGATAGAACATATGAGGTACAAAAATTGAGAGAACATAGGAGTTTGATAATACAAGAGGGAGGGGGAGTGAGGGAGGGGATAGAGGGAATGAGGGAGGGAGAGAACGAGTAGTAGGGAGAGAGAATGAAAAAAATGGAGTGGTAAGGAGAGTATGTGTTATAGGGACAAGTAGAAAGAGATAGATGAAGGGAAAGTGTGAGAGAAGAAAGGGAGATCTAGAGAGACAGGCAAGAGAGGAGCATAAAGGGAGTGGAAGAAGCAAGGGAGACAGAGAGAGAGAAGGTAAAATAAGGAGGGAGAAGAGAGAGCGAGAGAGGTAAGACAAGAGAGAGAGAGAGGGAAAGCCTGCCTTCCTTTCTTGTCCACCCTCTATCACTCTACTCACACATTCTCTCCCTCCCTGCCTTGCTCACTTTCTCTTCATAGACACTCTCTCTATTTTTTCCTCCTATTCTCTCATGAACCATCTCTCTCCCTCTCTCCCTCCTTCCAACCCACTCTCTCTAACCCCCACTCTAAATTTGTTCTCTCCCCCCTCACTATCACTCTCCCTTTTGGAGAGGGAGCTAGAGGGAGCTAGAGAGAGATATAGGGAAGAAATGGGTTGGAGAGAGTGAGAGCATCTTCTCTCTTCTCATTTCTCTTGTGCTCTATCTTCATCACTATCTCTCTCCTTTCCTCTCTTCTCTCCATTTTTCTTTCACTCTCTCTTCTCCATCGATAGAGAGATAAAGAAGAGAGGGTGAGGGAAGAAAGTGATATAGGAGAGGTAGAAAAGAGGAGAGAGAATGAGAGATTATAGAAGAGAGTGAGAGAGTTAGAGTGGGAGAAAGAGGAGAGAGATATGAGAAATGATAGATAGAGTGAGAGAGTGAGAGAGAGTGAGAGAAAAAGGGAGAGAGATGCATATGTTATCTCTCTCCTCTCTCCTTCTAGACCACTTTCATTCTCTCCTTCTATAACCCTCTCTTGTGTTCTCTCTCTATTCCAAGCATTTAATTTCTTATCTCTCATGCTTTATCTTTCTCTATTTTCTTTCTCTTGTTCTACATCTCTCTCACTCTCTTCCTGTCAGTCCCCCCTCCCTCCAACTCTTAGAGAGCAAGGAAGAGAGATATAGAGACAAAGAAGTGCATGAGTGAGAGAGTAAGAGAGAAATAAAGAATAAGAGATAGAAAGGAGGAAGAGGATATAAGAGAGGGTTGGAGGGAGGGACGGAGGGAGATAGGGAGAGTATGCCTCCATTTCTTACAGTACTTAGTTTATCTCTCTCTCTCTCTTTATCTTTGGCTCTTTTTGGCCTCCCTCTCCATCTTTATCACTCCCTCGCTTTCTCTCCCTCTCTCCTTCTTATTTTTTCTCTCACTATCCCTCTCCTTGGAGAGGGAGAGAGCTAGACTGAGGCAGAGAGTGCAAGCGAGAGGTGAGAGGGGGGTGTGAGGGAGGGAGGGAATAAAAGAGAGAGACATGCATGAGAGATTTCACTCTCTCAGGCTCACTCTCTCTTATATAACCTCCTCTTTAACCTCTTTCCCTCTCTTACTCTTTTCCTTTCTTTCTAATTTTCTCTCTCTCTCATTCTTCTCTCTCTCATTCTCTTTGAGAGAGGGAGATGGAGGAAGAGAGTGAAGTGTGAGGGAGTTTGGGAGGTTTATGGTATGGGTGAGAGAGAGAATGAATGAGGGAACAAGAGAAGAGTGGGAGGGGGAGAGAGAGGAAAAGAGCACGAGGGGGAGAGAATAAGGAAATTGGAGGTGAGAGAATGAAAGGAAGGCTTCGAAAGAGTGAGGGATGAAGAGATAGAGAAATAAGGAGGTAGAGAGAGTGAGATAGATTAAGCGAGAGAGAGAACATGAGGGAGATAGATTAATAAGAGATAAAAAGAAGTTAAAGAGAACAAGATATAAAAATGGGAAAAAAATGAGAAAGAAAGAGAGAGGTAGAGAAAGTATGAAGAGAGTGCATCACTTTTTCTTTCTCATTATCTCTTTGTAATGCTCTTTCTCTTTCTAGAGAAAGCAAAGGAAGAAGGCAGGGGAAGGGGAAAGATAGAGATAATGAGGGAGAGTGAGAGGGACATAAAGAGAAAGTTGGGGAGAAAAATGAATTGAAACAATGAGAGAGAAGAAATAATGTTTGAGTATTAGAGGTGAGCAAGAGAGAAGAGAGAGAAAGAGAGGTGAGACAAGAGGGAAACATGAGGAAGATAGAGTAAGATGAGAGAACGAGAGAGTAGAGAAAGTATGTGAGAGTGTCTCACTTTCTCTTTCTCATCATCTCTCTTTAACTCTCTTTCTTTTTGTAGAGAAGGCAAAGGTCTTAAGGCAGGGGAAGGGGAAAGAGAGAGAGAATGAGGGAGAGTGAGACGGACATGAAGACAAATTTGGAGAGAAAAAGGAAATGAAATAATGAGAGAGGAGAAATAATGATTGAGTATGAAAGGTGAGCAAGAGAGAGAAGAGAGAGAAAGAGAGGTGAGATAAGAGGAAGTGAGAGGGAAGGAGTAGGAGGGAATATAATAAGAGAGAAAGAATGAGAGAGGGAGAAAGAGATAGAGGGAAAGACAGGAGGTGGGTGAGGCAGAGATAGAGAGAAGGAAATGGTGATGACAAGAAGAGAGAAAGAGAGAGCTAGTGAGACACTGTCCCATTTTACTCACCCTCCATCCCTCTCTCCTCTTCTGCCTCTCTCTGCCCATTCCTATCCCATTCCCATTCCTATCCTTCTCTTTCTTTTGCTCATTATCTATCTCTATTATGTGTGAGGATGAAAGAGTTTAGAGAGAGGAGGAAGAAGGAGGAGAGAGTGAGGGACAGAGAGGGACATAAGGGAGAGAGGGAGAAACAAGAGATTGTGTGCGTGTGTGATAAAGAGATTAGAGATAGAGACAAACAAAGAAATAGTTAAAAGAGAAAGAGAGAGAGTGGGAGATATGTAAAGAGAGTGATTGATAGTACAAAAGAGAGTGAGAGCAAGAGGGAGTGAGATAGAGTGGGAGATATGCAAGGAGAGAGAGGTATAACAAGAGAGCTATAGAGAAAGAGAGAGGTGAGTAAAAGAGAGAAAGAGAGACTAAGAGGGAAAAGAAGAGATATGTCAAGTGTGAGAGAACAACGCAAGTGTGCAAGTGATGGAGGTAGTATGTGAGAGAGAGTGTGTGATGAAGAGAATGGAGTGAGGGAATGAAGGAGGGAGGGAATGAGAATAAGAAAGAGATATAGAGAACGAGAGATAGAGGGATAGGGAATTTGAGAAGGAGAGAGAAGTGAGGGAGGGCGGAGAATAAAGAAGTCCAAAGAGAGGGAGAAAAGAAAGAGTAGATAAAGTGCTTGTCATATAAAGAGATAGGAGAGAGAGAGAGAGGTGAAAGAGAAAAAAAGATGATAGAGAGAATGAGAGAAGAAGAGATCATAAGAGAAAGAGAGAGAGTGAGGAGGAAGGTAGAATAAGTGTAAGAGAGATATGGAGATAAATATAGAGCAAGTAAGAAACAATGAGAGAGAGGATGAGAGATAGACTGAAGAGGGATGGTGTGCAGGAGAGAGAAATGAAGAGGAACTAGATGTGTGAGACACTGAGAAAAGATAAGAAATAGAGAAGAGATGGAGAGAAGTTGGTCGGAATAAGGGAGTTATTAAGATTTTGAGAGGGAGACTTTCATTCTCTCCCTCTTCTCTATTTCTCCCCCACTCTCGATATCAGCATTTCTCCCTTATAATATCTCTCACTCTTTCTCTCTCACTTTCTCTCTTGTGCTCTCCTCTCTCTAGCTTTACATCTCTCTCACTCTCTCTCCCTCCCTCACTCTTTCTTTCTATATCTCTCTTCTACTTCACTTCTCTCCCTCATGCTCTCCCTCTCCCCCCTTCATCGCTCTCTCTCCCTCTTTCTATCCCTATCTCTCCTTCTCTTTATCACTCCTCCTCCCTCACCTTCCCTCTCCCTTTCTCCTCTCTCTTCATCTCTCACCAAGGATGACAAATAGATAGTGAGAGAGATAGAAGTGAATGATAAAACAATTAAGAGAGAGCATAAGAGATACAAAACAAATGAGAAAACATAAGTGATAAATAATACAAGAGTGAGGGAGAGGTGGGAGGGAGGGATGGAGGGTGAGAGAAAGCTAGAGAGGGTGTGAGAGATAGATATAGACATAGTGAGTGAGAGGTAGAGAGGTAAAGAGAGAGAGAAACAAAGAGACGGAGGGAGAGGGAATGAGGGTGGGAGAGCAGAGCATCAGGGGCAAAGGATGATGGAAATGGAGAGGTGGGGAGAGTGTGCGTAGAGAGCTAGAGTTAGAAAGTGATACAAGAGGGAGAGTGACAAAGAATGAGAGTTAGTGAGAGAGGAAAGAGGTTGTGAGAAAAAGATAGAGCTTGAGAGATAGAGAGGGGGAGAGAGAGTAGAGATAAAGAAGAAGGAGAAAGAAAGAGAGAGCAAGCAAGAGAGAAAGATAGTGAGAGAGAGGAAGTGATTGAGAGAGCGAGAGATAAAGAACAAGAGAGTATGAGAGAGAGAGAGAAGAGAACGATATAGCAAGCAAGAGAGAGAACATAAAAGATAGATAATACAAGAGAGAGAGAGGGAGGGATGAAGAGTGAGAGAAATGAGGAGAGAGTGTGAGAGATAGACATAAATAGAGTGAGTGAGCGGTAGAGAGGGAAAGAGAGATAGAGACATAAAGAAAATGGAGGGGTAAGGATAGTGTGGAGATAAAAAAGAGTAGATAACAAGAGAGAAGTGGAGAGAGTAGAAAGAAGTAGAGAGAGAGAGATGAGGGAGAGAGCAAGAGTTACAATGGAAGAGAGATTTTCCTTCATTCACCTCTTATCTTTATATGTCTTAGTAGGGAGAGTTTGAATGGGTGAGAGATAGAGGGTTGTGAGAGGGGGAGGTGGGTAGAGTGAGGAAGAGAGGGAGGCACGAGAAAGAGAGAGAGAGAGTAAGTGAAAGATTGAGAGGAGAAGAGAGATCGCATCCTCTTCTTCCCCTATCTTCTTTCTCTACCATTTCTCTCTCTCGTTGTCCCTCCAACCATTTATGTACCTCTCCTTACTCTACTCTCTCTTCAGGGAGACAAATATAATCAGAGAGTGTGTGTGGGAGAAATATAATGAGTGAGAATGAGAGTATGAGATAAGAGGGAAAGTGACAAAGTGAGAGAGAGAGTGAGCGGAGAATTGAAGGAGTGATATTTCTCTCAATCACTCACATGCGCACTCTTCTCTCCCTCTTTCAACTCTACTTATCTTCTCCTATCTCTCTCTAAGTCTCTCATTTACTCTTTCTCTCTCTCTTCTCTTACTATAAATCTATCCCATACTATCTCACAATCTTGCTCTCTACCCACACTCTCTCACATACACACACACTCTCTCTTACTTTCTCTCTCACCCTCCCTCCCTCTTTTCTCTATCTCACCCCCTCTCTACCTCTCTCTTTCACTTTCTCAAACTCTTTTTCTCTCTCACATTATCTCTCTATCTATAGCTCTATCTCTTTTCTAGCCTCCCACCCATTTTAACTCTCTCTCTCTAACTCTCTTTCGTACTCTCTCTTTCAATCTCTCACTCTCCCTTCTCTTTTTTTCCAGCTCTTTTTCTCTCACACTCTTTATCAGAGATCACACTTTCTCAGAGCTCCTTCAATCCCTCCCACCCTCCTACCCTTCAAAAAGAGGGAGTGGGAGAGAGAGTGAGAGAGACAATGATAGAGAGTGTGTGTGAGAGAAGCATAAAGAGTACTCACTCGCTATCTCTCTTGTGCTCTCTTTCTTGTAATGTCTCATTCTCTTCACTTCTCAGATAAGATAATGAATGATGGAGAGAGAGAATATTGATTGGGAGAGTGAAGGAGTAAGAGAGATAAGATATAAAGAGAAAGAGAGAGTGAGGGAGAGAGAGAGTGAGAGAAAGAGTGAAGAGATTAGAGTGAAGAGAGGGAAAGATAGACAGAGAGATAGAGTAAGAGTTTGAGAGAGTGTGTGTGTGACTGTGAGGAAGAGAGAGAATGGTAGAGAGAGTGTCAGCGAGATATTGAGATAGAAATATATGTTGAACATTTGAGAGATAAATAAAGAGAATCAAAATAGAGAGTGACATCACTATGCTCTCTCTCTCTCTCTTTCAAACACTCTCTCTATCTCTCTCACACTCTATCTTCTTACTTCTTTCCCCTCCCTCCCTCCCTCCATCCTCAATCCCTTTTGTGTCTTTCTCTGTCTCTCTCACTACCCCTTAATCTTTTCTTCTCTCTCGCTCTCTCTCTACCTCTCTCACTAAGACTCCTCTCTCCAGTTATTTATCAACCTAACTCCTCTCTTTTTCTCACCTATTTAGATGCTCTTCTTTCTTTCTCTCTCTCTCTATGTTTATCTCTTACTATTTTTCTCACTTTCTTTTTATCTGTCACTAGAAAGAGAAAATATGGGAGGAGAAGGATAGTGAGCTAGAGAGAGGTAAAGAGTAAGAGAGAAATGGATGAAGATAGAAAGAGTGAGAAACATATGGAGAGGGAGCAAAAGATTCAGAGTGAAGAGAGTTAGAATGAGCGAGCAAGAGAGAGAGAGAGAGTTGGAACAAGAGAGGGAGAGACGGGAAGTGATACAAGTTGATCCCCCATCTCTCTCTCACTCACTCTTTATATCAATTTATCTCAATCATGTGAGAAAGTTGGTGATAAAAGAAATTGAGAGTGTGAGTAAGAAGATAGATAGTAGTGATGGTGAGCTTGAAAGAGAGAGAGAGGAAGATATATTCAAAGTACGAGAGAGATGTAGAGTTAGAGAGAGATATGATAAATAGAGAGAATGATAGATAACCAGGGAGAGAGTTAAAGAAGGATAGAGGAAGAAAATGAGTGGGAGGGAGATAAATCTCAAAAGCGAGGGAGAGGGTGAGCGTAAAAGAGAAAATGAGAATAAAAAGATATTATGATAGAGCAAGATAGAGATGGAGGTAGAAAAATATTGGGAGGGATGGACAGTCTCTCTCTCTTAGATAGAAAGAGGGGGAAAGAGGTAAGAAAGAGATTGGGAAGGGAGACACATCGAGAGAGAGAAAAGAGATAGGAGAAAGAAAGAGATAAAGATATCAAGAGTGTGAGAGAGATGAGAGAGATATATAAAAAAGAAAGAAAAGGAAAATGGGTGAGCAAAAGAGGGAAATTGAGAGAGAGAGAGAGAGAGAGTTAAAGTGAGGGATTGAAAGAGATGTAGAAAGAAAGAGGGAGGTAGAGAGACAAATTGTGAAAGTGGGAGGGAGGGGAGGGAGGGAGGGAGCAAGAGAAAGAGAGTTGTAGTGAGAGGGAGAGACAGAGGGGGAGCAAGAGTAAGAGAGAGAGAAGATGGGCAATGAAATAGAATGTGAGTGGTAGAGATACAGAGAGAATGAGAATGAGAGATAGAGAGGGTGGTGAGAGAGAATTGTCAGAAAGAGAAAGAGAGAATGAGAGAGAGCAAGTGAAAGAGAGAGAAGTGAGGGAGGGAGAGAGGAGAGAACATGAGAGAGAATGAGAATGAGGGATAGAAGAGGGAGAGATTTTTCATTCTTTCTTCTCTCTCTTCCTTCACTCAAGAGAGCATCTTTGCACATTCTCTCTCTCTTGCATTCTCAATCATACTCTCGCTCTCTCTCCCTTTCTTAATCATGCTCTCTCTCATTCTCATACAGTCTCTCATGGTCTGTCCCCATCTCTCTCCTTCAAGTTTCTCTCATTCTATCTCTCTATATCTCTTTTCCTCTCTCTTGCTTTCTCTCACTCTCCATTCCTTTCTCAACCTCTCTCATTTTTGCTTCTCTTTTTTCTCTCTACCACTATCTCTCTTTCTCTGTCACTTTCTCTCCCTTCTCTTACTCTCACTCCCTCCCTCTCATTATCTTTCATAAATTTTCTTTTTTATTACTTTCTTAGCCTCTTCTCTCTCTCCCACCTAATTTTTTGCTTTTACCATCACTTTAGAATTTGCTCTTTTCAACTCTCACTCTCTCTCTCTCTCTCTCCCCCACATGCTCTCTCTCATTTGTTCTCTTTCTCCCTTCCTCCCTCTACCGTCCCTTTCTAGCACTCTTACTCTTCTCTCTCTTATGCTTCTCTTTCGTCTTCTCTTTCTCCCACTCGCCCCTCTCTCACTCACTCACATTAGAAGGGTCAGAGAGTGGAAGGGATAGGTCATATCTCTCTCCCTACCTCTCCATCACTCACTTTTCTCTCTCTCTCTCTCTTTCTCAGTTTTACTATCTCTCTCTCTTTCTCTTTCCCCCACTCTCTCCTTACCCTCTCCTTCTCTATCTCTCTATCTCACATTCTTTGTCTTACCTCATTCTCCACGTCTCTTACGCTCTCTAATATTATTATCATTCACCGTCTCACTTTTTTGTCTATCTCATTCTCTCTCCCGCACTCTCAATCTCTCTCACTCGCTCATCTCTCTCTCACTCTATATATTTCTCTTATCTCTCTTGACCACATTCTTCCTCTCTCTACATTGCTCTTTTACTTACACTCTTCTTTATCCCCAATTTGATATCTCCTATTTTCATTCTCTCATTCTCTCTCACTCTCTCACTCTCTAGCACCCCCTCCCTCTCTATCTCTCCCTCTCCCTTTCTCTCATTATCTCACTATCATTCTCTCTCATAATCCCTTCACGTATTTCATTATTCTCTCGCATCTCTCTCTTTCTCTCTCCCCTTACAATTTCTCTCTACAACATATTCTCTCACTCTTCTTTTCTTTTCTCTCTTTCACACTCCGCTCCCTCCCTCCTGCTATGTTAACCCTCCCAATATTTTGAACCCTCCTTTTCTCTCATTTATTTATCAGTCTCTTTATCTCTTTACCTTTTTCCTTTTCACACATTCTCTCTTGCTCTCCTTCTCCCTCTCCATCCATCCCTCCTCTCCCTTGATATTACAAGATAGAGATGAGAGAGAGAGTGGGAGGTGAGAGAAAAATATTATGATAGAATGAGTGATAAAGGGAGAAGTAAGAGAGATAGGCTTATAGAGAGAGTGAGTGATAAAGAGGAAGGGATTGAAAGAGGATGAGAGTGAGTGTGTGTAAGAGAAAGTGTGGGAGGGAGGGAGAGAGAGGGGTTTCTGGTTTCTGTTCATATCTTGCTCTATTTCTAACACACTCTCTCTCTCCCGTTCTCATGCTCCCCTTCTCACTCTTCTTTCTCTCTCATTCTCATCACTCTTTTTCTCTCCCCCTAACCTCTTTATTTCTAGCTCTCACATTTTCTATCGTTATCCTTCTTCTCCCACTCTCTCACTCTTTTTTCATGCCTCCCTCCCACTTACATTCTACCTCACGCTACCTCCCTCTTTCTTTCTATATCTCTTCCCCTTTCTTGCTCTTTCATAGAGAGTGGAGGGATTGAGAAGAGGGAGACTAAGGAAGAGAGAAAGAGAGACAATGAGAGAGAGACGGGAGGAAGAGGAAATGTGGGAGGGAATGAGAGAGAGTAGAGAGAGCTAGAAAGGTGGAGAAAGAATTCAGATGGCGGGAGAGAGCAAGAGAGTTTGAGCAAGTGAGGGAGAGTGAGAGACCACGAGAGAGGGAGGTAGAGAGAAAAGGTTGTGCACTTAAGAGAGAAGATATAGAGAGACTAACAGACAGACAAAGAGAGAAAGAGAGAAAGAGAGAAAAGGGGGAGATAAAGTGAGAGAGAGAGAGAGAGAGAAGAAGCTAAGGAGAGTGAGGGAGAGAAAGACTAATATAGAGGGAGAGAGTGAGATAGAGAGAAGAGAGAGGGAGTAAGGGAAGGAGAAAGAAAGGAAGTGAAAGATAGTTAGAGAGAGAACCTCCCTCTCTTCTCTCTCTCTTTCTTATCAGCTCTCTATACTTTTGCTCCTCTCTCGATCTCACACTGTCTCCCACTCCCTCCATCTCTCAATCTCTTCTATTTTCTCCCACTTTTTCTCTATCTCTTTCTCCTCACCTCATCCCTCCCTATCACTCTTTGTCTCTATTCTGTCACTCTTTCACCCGTCTCATTCTCTACCTCCTTCTCTTTTTTTCTCTCACTTCTCTCTTTCTTTTTTTCTCTTTCCCACCTTCACTCTCTAAACTGCTTTCATCCCTCTTTAGGACTTTTCCTCTCTCTCTCAATATTCTCTCTCTCTCTCTCTTACTCTATCAATCGATTTATTTCTCTCACTCTCACTCCCTCTCTCACTCTCATTCTCTCTTCTTCCCTCTCCCCATCCCACTCTCTCACTCACTCACCTCTCTCTCTCTATAACTTTATCTCTGATCCTCTACTTGTTCTCTCATCTTTCTCTCAAGTGATGGAACAAGAGCGAGAGAAGTGAAACGGGAGAGAAGAGTAATATCTTTTGATGTTTTGGGTGAAGTGAAGAGAGAGATGGAGAGACTGAGAGAGAGATAAGAAGAATAAGTTAAAGGTCAAAATAAAGCTCCCTCTCTTTGTTTCTCCCTCTCGCTCTCTCATTTTTTATCGCACTCTTGCTCTCTCTCCTAATTTCACTTTCTCGTAATTTCTCTCTCTTTCTCGCTTACTCTCACTCCATCTCTCTTCCACATCTCACCCTAATTCTCTCCATTCCTAGCTCAACTTTCTCCCTCCCTCTCTTTTCTCTGTCATGTTGACTCATCTTTCACACACTCTCTCTCACTCTACTCTGTTTATCATTTTCTCTTCCCTCTTTCAACATTTTCTCCCTCCCCTACTTCCTCTTTGTCTCACTCTATTGCTTTCTCTTTATCTCTCACTTTCTCTATCTCCTTCTCCCTTCTCTCACTCCCCATCTCCATTCTCTCCCTTTCTCTCTCTATCAACATTTTTTTCTCTCTCACACACTCTACTCTTGATCTCTCTCTATCTTGCTCTCTCTCATTTATTCTTTTCTCTATTGTTTTATCTTTCTCTCTCTCTCGCTTGCTCTCTCTATCTCTCTGTCATGCTCCCTCTCTCTATATCTTCCTCGCTCACTCTCGCTTCTCTTGCTTCATTTTCTTTGTCTCTCACCCTTTTCTCTAGCCATCTCCTCTCCCTCTCTCCATCCCCACCACTCCCTTTTAGGTGAGATAATAAGAGAGAGGGAGGAGATATATAAAGAGATAGTGAAAGAGAGGAGAGAGGGAGATAGAGAGATAAAGTTCTTTTTCTCTCTCTTATCACCTACTCCTTCCCTCACAATATTCCCTTCCTCTTCTTCTCTCTCTTGGTCCTAGTTTCTTCTGTACTAGAGAAATAGAGACAAGGAAAGCACAAGAGAGAGTGTTTAGATAAAATAGTGAAAGAAAGAGTGAGAGTTAGAGATCATCGCTCTCCCTTTCTTCTCTAATCTCTTTTCTCTCCCCTATTTAGTAATAGAGTTGAAGAAAGAGGAGATACAGAAAAATATCTACCTCTCTCTTTTAGATGAAGAGAGACAGTCTTTTTCTCTCTCTCTCTTCTCGCATGCTTTTTCCCTCACTATTCTCTCCTCGTTTCCCTCTCACTCTTGGTCCTAGTTTCTTTTATGATAGAGAAATAGAGACAGGTAAATCATGAGAGAGTGTGTTAGAGAGAATAGTGAGAGAAAGAGTGAGAGTTAGAGAGAATACTGAGAAAGAGAGTGAGAGTGAGGGATAGTGAGGGAGCGAGAGAGGGAGAGTGAAATAAAAAATGAGAAATGAAGTGAGTGTAAGTAAGAGTGTGTGTAAGATGGAGAGGAAAGGAGAGGAGAGAAGTTAAGATAGAGAGATAATGAGAGAGATATTGATGCAGAGGGAGACAATGGAAGAGAGAAAGAAGGAATGTAGAGCAAGAGAAGAGAGTGATTTTTT
>NW_018252769.1:92444-94185 GCF_001263595.1 Phalaenopsis equestris
GAAAGAGTGAAAGAGATGGAAGAGTGAGAGAGAGACAACAAGCAAGGGAGAGTGAAAGAAAAGAGGGAATAAGAGAGAGTGAGGACTGAGAGAGAGAGAAGAGAGAGCAAGAAGTGAGAGGGAGAGGGAAGTAGTATATATGAGTGAGAGAGAGTGGTAGTGAGAGAATGAGAAAGGAGAGTTGAGATAAAGCGAGAGATTAGTAAGATAGAAATAGAAGAATAAGGATCCTTGATTTGTCCTATTCCTTCTTTCACTCTCTCCTATATCCTTAATTTGTCTTCACGTTATCTTTCATATCTTACTCTTTTTCTATCACGCTCACAATCTCGCTCTATCTCAATCATTTTCTCAACCTCTTTCACCTCCCTCTCATTCCGTTTCTCAGCCTCTTTCACCTCCCTCCTACCCTTGAAAAAGGAGTTGAAGAGAGAGAGTAAGAGAGAAAATGATAGGGAGTGTGTGACATAGAAGCATAAGGACCTCTCACTCACTATCTCTCTTGTGCTCTATTTCTTGTAATTTCTCATTCTCTTCACGTCTCACATAAGATAATGAATGATGGAGAGAGAGAATACTGATATGGAGAGAGGGAGTAAGAGATATAAGATATAGAGAGAAAGAGAGAGTGAGGGAGAGAGAGATTAAGAGGTAGGGTGAAAGGAAAGATAGAGCGATAGAGTAAGAGTTTGAGAGAGTATCTGTGATTGTGCGGAAGAGAGAAAATAGGTGGAGAGAGTGTGAGCGAGAGATTGGGATAGAAATATATGTTGAACATTTGAGAGAGAGATAAAGAGTGAATCAATATAGAGAGTGATATCTCTATTCTCTCTCCCTCTCTACCTTCTCCTTTCTCCCTCTACCTTGCTCTCTATCTCTAATTCTTTCACACACTCTCTCTATCTCTCTCGCACTCTATCTTTCTCCGTCTTTCCCCTCCCTCCCCCCTCTATCCTCCATCTCTTTTATGTCTTTCTCTATCTCTCTCACTACCCCTTAAATCTTTTCTTCTCTCACTTTATTCTCTCTTGCTCTCTCTACCTCTCTCACTCAGACTCCTCTCTCCATTTATTTATCAACCTAAATCTTCTCTTTATCTCACCTATTTAGATGCTCTTTTTTCTCTCTCTATATTTCTCTAGCACTATTTTTTTCACTTTCTTCTTATCTATCACTAGAAAGAGAAAATATGGGAGAAGAAGGATAAAGAGCTAGAGAGAGGTAAAGAGATAGAGTGAAATGGATGAAGATAGAAATAGTGAGAAACATATGGAGAGGGAGAGAAAGATCTAGAGTGAGAGAGAGTTAGAATGAGCGAGCGAGAGAGTAGGGCTAGGAACAAGAAAGGGAGAGACGGAAAGTGAGACAGGTTGATCTCCCATCATTTCTCTCTCATTCACTCTCTATATCAATTTATCTCTATCATGTGAGAAAGTCAGAGAGAATCGAAATTGAGAGAATGAGTAAGGAAGATAGATAGTAGTGATGTAGAGTTCGAAAGCAAGCGAGAGGAAGATATATTGAGAGTACGAGAGAGATGTCGAGCTCGAGAGAGATATAATGAATAGAGTGAATGATAGATAACAAGGGAGAGAGAATCAAAGAAGGAGAGAGGAAGATAACGAGTAGGAGGGAGAGAAATATGAAGAGCAAGGGAGAGGAAGAGGGTGAAAGAGAAATGAGAATAAAAAGATATTATGATAGAACGAGATAGAGATGGAGGTAGAAAAATATTGGGAGG
>NW_018252769.1:97247-98534 GCF_001263595.1 Phalaenopsis equestris
CTCTTACTTTTATTATCTCTCTTATTCTCCCATTCTCTCTCACACCTCTCTCTCTATCTCTCTCTAGCACTCTCTATTTCTCCTCTCTCTGTTTCTCTTGCTCTCTCTAGAAAGAGAGAGAGATCGGGTGGGAGAAAAAGAGGGAGGGAAAGAAAGTAGAAGAGAGCATCTCCATATCGAGAGGTATTAGGAGAAAGAAAGGTTATTTGATGGATGCCGAGAGGGAGAGCGATCAAGAGAATTAAAGAGAAGGCATGACAAGATAAAAAGAGATAATAAGAGAGATAAAGGGAGAGGAAGAGGAATAAATATGAAGAAGGGAGGGAGGAAAAGGAAGATGGGAGGGTGATGGAGGGAGAAAGAGAGAGTGAGATAGAGGTAGAGGGAGTGATAAAGAGAAACTGTGATAAGAGGCAGGGAGAGTCAAAAGAGTGACAGTAGAAGTTGTAGGGAGAGAGAGGGAGATAGAGAGAATATTGATTTCACCCTTTTCCTCTGCTATCTTGCTACTCTCAGTCATTCTCTTTATTTCTTAGACTATCAAACTATTCTCTCTCTCTCACTATCTATCTCTATATCACTTATTCTTACTCACAACTCCTTATCTCTAGATCTCTCTCACTCTAAAAACTCCCTCACTTGCTCCTTCTCTCTCAATATGTTTCTCCCTCACATTTTCTCTCCCATGCTTCCTCAATAATTCTCTCTCACTATTCTCTAGCTTGAATTTTCTTTCTTTTATCTATTACCTTTCTCTTTCTTCCTCTAGCTTACAACCCCTCTTGCTCTCCTGGTCTCTATCACTCTTTCTCTCCCACTCTCTCTGTCTCTTTATCTCTCCTCACTCCGAATCTTGCGCTCCTTATTTCTCTCTATCACTTATTAGAAGAGATGGGTTTGGATGGAGTGTGAGTGACAGAGTGGGAGAGAGAGGAGAGATAGAGAAGAGAAGAGAAAATAAGAGTTTACAAGAGAGCTTGAGATACATAGCAAGGTAGAACTATCTCTGCATCTCTTTGAGTTAAAAGAGGAGAGAGACCAGGAGGGGAAGTTAGAAAAGGCAAAAATAGAGAGAAAAGAGTGAGTGAGAGAGAGGGTGAGGAAGGGAATGAAGAAGGCAGAGAGAGACAGAGAATAGAAGGCTAGAGTGGGGAGAGAGACTATGTTAGATAAGATAATTATAGAGAGAGAGAATAGAGTAAGAGAAGGGAGAGAGAAGAATGTGATAGAGAGTGATAGAGTGGGAGGTAAGAGCAAGAAAGTAAGAGTGTTAGAGTGATTGAAGAA
>NW_018252769.1:99142-101362 GCF_001263595.1 Phalaenopsis equestris
CGCATTATTTGATGCTCTCCCTCTTCTCTCACTCTCTCATTCTCTCTTATTATCTTTCTCTCATTCACTCTCTCATTGTTACTTCGCACTCAGAGAATGAGAGCAAGGTAATGCGAGGGACATTGATGGAGGGAGGGATATTAAGAAAGAGAGAAAGGAGCAAGAAGGGAGGAGGGAAGAAGAGAATAGGTTATATCTTCTCTTAGTACTTGTTCTTTCACTCGTTTTGACTCATCTTCCTCTCTTACTCATTTATTCTCCTCCTTAGTTAGATAAAAAGGAAAGAGATGAGAGAAAAAAAATTTCCCTCCTAATCTAACCCTTCCTCTCTCCCTTATCACTCTCATTTTCTTTCAAATCACTCCATTTTGCTCTTGATCTCTAGATCTTTTTATGTCGAACTCTCTTCTACATTACCTATCTCTCTCACTCTCTTTTTTTATCTCAGATATATCACACTTTCTCTTCTCTCCTTCTCTTTATCTCATCGTCTCTTTGTCACTCTCTATCGCTCTTCCTCTTCTATTACTCTCTTACTATTGCTTGTTATCTCTGTCAAATTATTCTCTCACTACCACTCTCCCACCCTCACACAGTTCCTCTCTCTTACTTCCATCTCTTTCTATCTCAATCTACTCTTTCTCTCTCTTTTAATCTGTTACTCTTTTCTCTTATATATTTCTCCTCTCTCTCTCCTCTCTCACTCTCTTTCTCTTCTTTTCTCTGACACCTTCTCCCTCTTTCTCCCTTACTTTTACCCTCTCCCCCACTCTCTCACTCTTTCTCTCCCTCTAGCTATCCACTTCTTTTATCTTTCTTTCTCTCATTATCTCTTGCATATCTCCCCTCAATTTCTCCAATAGGCTCTCTCTATCTCACTCCCTCTAAATTTCTCACTTTTCTCTCTTAATATCTCTTTTTAATCACTTTTCTCTCTTAATATCTCTTTACCTTACTATTTCTCTTTCTTTTCTCTCACACACTCTTTTGCATTTATCTTTTTTTCTCTACAACTCTTTCATCCCCCCACTCTCTCTCCTTGTCTCTCTATCATCTCTATTTTCTCACTTGCTCACTCTCTTTTCCTTACTCCCTCTCTCTTATCTCTCTCACTCTCTCCCTCTAAGTGAGATAGAGGGTGAGTAAGAGACAAAGAAAAGAGTGGGGGAGGGAACTTGAGAGAGAGTGAGTAGAGAGGGAGGGAGGGAGAAAGAGTGAGAGCGAGAAAGAAAAACGAAAGTAGAGATAGTGTGAGAAGAAAGAGAGAGAGTAGAGAGTAGAGAGGGACGTTCTTTCTCTCACTCTATAAGATTTCTATCTTGCAATCCCTTACTCCCTCTCTCTTATCTCTCTCACTCTCTCCCTCACTCTATCACTCTTTCTCTCCCTCACGCTCTTTCAATTCCTTTCTCTATCTCTCACACACGCACAATCTCTTTACCCTCTTTTGCCTCTTTCTCTCTATCTCTCTGTCAGTCAGTCTCTCTCAGCTCTCTCAAAATCCTGCTATTTTCTCTCTCAACCTACCTCTCTTTTGCTCTCTTACTGTCTCTCACTCGTTCAGACTCTCTCTTCTCTCTCTCCAACTGATTTCTTTCTCTACCTTTCCAACTCTCTCACACTCTCTCGCCTTTCCTCCCCCATCTCCTCTCCCTCCTGTCTCTCTCATTGTCTCTTTTTCTCTCTTTTTTACTCTCTCTCTTCTCTATCCTTCACTCTCTCTTACCCTGCCTCCCTTTCTCCCTCTCCTTATTCTTTATTCGTCACTTCTTTGGCTATCCTTTATCTCTCTCTCACTCTGATTTATTTTCTCTATCTTACTTTTTACTTCTATTTTCTGTGATATAGAAATGAGGAAAAGTAGATAGATAGAGATAGAGATAAAGATAAAGATACAGTGGAAAGAGAGGAAGGGGAAAAAAGTAGAAAGAGAGTGGAAGAGAGCAAAATTGTTAGCATGAGAGAGATGGAGAGTGAGAGAAAGGAATAGAGAAAGATGAAGAGAGAAATAGAGAGAGAGAAAAAGAGAGAGCGGTTGATAGAGGGAGAGAGAGCGAAAATAATGTTTATATGTAGAGGGGAGAGCGACCAAAGGGAGGGAGGAATATTTCTCTCTTACCCTTTCTCCCTCTCTCCCTCTTTCCCTTCATCATTTCTTTATCACACTATCTCTTACTTTCTCTCTATACCTTCATTGTCTCTCATCATTTCCTCTCTCTC
>NW_018252769.1:101737-102470 GCF_001263595.1 Phalaenopsis equestris
TACTTACACGCTCTCTCTTCTTACACTTTCTTCATCATATTTCTCCCATTCCATCTGTCTCTTCTCTCTCAACCTCTATATCTTTTAACTATTTATTTCTTATTATGTTTCTCTTCTTTATATCTATCATCATTCTATCTCTCTTATGTTCTCTATCACTCATCATTATTCTCACTATCTCTACATCCTTATCTCTATCTCTCTTCATCTTAACCATTTTTCCTCCATCTATTTCCTTTCTTTATCACTCACACTTTCCAAGCCTTCATTTCACTCTCTCACCTCCATTTTCTTTATCTCACTCACTCTCTCACACCTCCATTTTCTTTATCCTCTCTCTCCGCCTCCCACATTTCTCTTATTCCCTCACTCATTTTGTCTCATCAATACCATAAACCTCTCAAACTATCTCACTCTTCTCTCTTATCCTCCATCTCTCCCTTAAAGAGCATGAGTGAGAGCAAGAATTAAAGAGAAAGAGAGCCGGATAGAGAGAAAGGCAAAGCGTGAGAGAGGGTGAGAGAGAACAAAGAGGAGGTTATATAAGAGAAAGTGAGAGCGAGAGAGTTATGTCTCGTGTTTGTCTTTCTTTTATTCACTTCGTCCTTGACACCCCTTTCTCACCTTCCCCCCTCTCACCTCTCTCTTGCACTCTCTACCTCAGTCTAGTTCCCTCCCTTTCCATCTTGTCTCTTTCTCTTTCTCTTCTCCTCATTCTCTCTTTTTCTCTTCC
>NW_018252769.1:102559-105053 GCF_001263595.1 Phalaenopsis equestris
TTAAATCCTCCTCTCTCACTCTTTCATGATATGAGAGAGGGATAGAGAAGAGGGGAGGGAGAAGGGCAGAGGAGAGAGGAGAGAGGAGAGAGAGAGACAAAGATTGCATGTAAGTGATACTTCCTCTCTCTCTCTTGTGGCTTCCAGTACATTATCTTTTTCTCTCTTCCTCTCTCTTACCCCTCCCTCTTGTTCTCTCTCTCACCCCTCCCTCTTTATCCCCTTCTCACCCCCTCTCTCTCTCTTACTCAATCCCCCTTGTGCTATCTCTCTCTTTTACTGAACCACCCTCCTCATTCTCTTACTTTATTTCTCATTCCTCTCAAGAGAGACAGAAAGAGTAGTGAGATAGATTGAAAGAGAGAGAAGAGTAGAGCGTGAGAAAGAGTAATAGAGGGAGGAAGAAAAAATATGAGACAAAGAGATATAGAGAAAGAAGAGAAAATTAGAGAAGAGAGTGAGATAATAGAGAGATAGAGAGAGATCTCACTTTCTCTAGAGTGAGAGAGAGGAAGAGAGATTTGAGTGAACAAAAAGAGGGTGAGAGAGAGTGAGATAGAGAGAGAGACTGATGGTATGAAAGTGGTTAGCGGTACAAGAGAAAGCTACAAACTTGTTGAGGGAGGGACAGTTAGGGTGATAGCGGGAGAGAGAGAGAGGATATGTAAGAGCTAGAGAGAGATGGAAGGAATAATAGAAGAGAGAAAGAGAAGGAGAGAGGAAGTGGAGAGAGTTAGATAAGGATATGGAGAGAAGTGAAAACTGAGAGAGGTAGAGAGACTAGGAGTGAAAAATAAAGTAGGAAAGAGAGTGACAGATTAAGTAAGAGAGAGAAAAAAAAGTGAGAGTGAAATTCGGAAGACCCACTCTCTCTATTAGCATATCTCCCTTGTAATCTCTCTCACTCATTTTCTCTCTATCACTCTTTCTCTCTCACTTTCTCTCTTGTGCTCTCACTCTCTCCCTCCCTTTCGCTATCTCTTTCTATGATTACTCTGTCACTCATTCTCTCTCATGCTCCCTCCCTCTCTTTTTTTCAAACTATCAACAAGTCTCTTTACTCATCCCAAACTCTCTCTTTTACTCTCTGCCTTTATCCCATTCTCTCTCTTTCTCCCTCCCTTTAACTTCCTCCCTCCCTTCCTCCCTCTTTCTATCTTCTTATATTATTTCTCTCTCAAAGAGATTGAGAGTAAGAAAGTAAGAAAGAGAGAAATATAGAGGAGGAGAAGAGGGAAGGAACACGTGAGTTAATGGGATAGGGAGATAGATAGATAATAAGATAATAAAGACAATGAGAGAGACCTCAAGAGCCAGAGAGGGAGATCGAGAAAAAGAGTGTAAGTATAGAGCATAAGAGAGGGAGGAGGGAGGGTTAGAGGTAGATAGAGGGGAAAAACAAATGTGACAGAGCTATAAAGTGGAGAAAGATATGGAGAGTCTCTCTATCCCAATCCTTCCATTCTCTCTTCAACTTTCTCTTATTCTCTATCGCTCTTTATCTCTCTTGTTTACCTCTCTTGCACTCTCTACCTCTCACCATCCCTCTCTTTTGTTCTCACTCTTGATATAGAAGGAGACATTGCTCTCTTTGCCTGCTCTCTCTCTCTCCCCTTCTATAGCTTTTTTTATTATCTTTTCTCTCCCACTCTCTAGCTTCCTTTCTCTTATCCTGATCCTCTGTCTTTTCTTCTCTTTTCTTCTCTTTCTCTCTATCTCTTCACTCTCTCTTCTCACTTCTCTTCTCACTCTCATCACTCTCATCATAAATCTCTCTCACTCACGTCACTCCTCTCCCTCTCTCTCTCTTCTATCTCTTCCTCTCTTTCTGACCCATGCTATATTTTTCAATTTCTCCCTCACTCTATCACCTCACACTTCTCTTTTAGCTCATTGCCATTTACTCTCTCACCCTTACTCACTCTCCCTCTCTTCATCATTCTCTATCCTCTTGCTTCATCTCTCTATCTCTCTTAGCACTTTCTCTCCTTACTTCCTCATTGACTTTTCATGCTCTCATTCTTAATTTTCTCTCTCCATTGTTACTCTTTCTCATCCTTTGAAGCTCTCCAACTCTCAACCTCTCTCTCCTACGCCTTCGAACTTCTCTCTCTAACTATGCATCTCTCACTCTCTCTTCTCTCCTCTTCTCTCTTTTAATCTACTATTTATCTTTTTTAGCTCTCCTTATCCTACTCTCAGACATGCTCTCCTTTTATATCTCTTACTCTTTCTTCTTTCAATTTCTCTCTCCCACTGCCTCATTTTTTCTAACTTTTACCCACTCTCTTCCCCCATATCTTTCACACTCTCAGCAGATATCCTGCTTTTCTCACTCTCTCACTCTTGCTCTCTCCCTCCTCTGTCACATTCTTCTTCACAACCACCTCCCTTTCCTTCCTCACTCACTTCCCCTCTCTCTTGCTCTCCCTCCCTCCCTCCGATTCTTTTTCTCGTAGACACACACGCTCTCTCTTTTTCCTCTCACTCTTTC
>NW_018252769.1:105383-107698 GCF_001263595.1 Phalaenopsis equestris
TTATTTCTCCTCTTTTTCTTGTCTCTTTATCGAGAGGGAAGGAGGGAGAGAGACATAGAGAGTGATAATGATAGAGAAAGTGGGAAAGACTACAGGAGTGATAAAGAGATAGGGTGATGGTGTAGAGAAAAGAAAAGCAAAGAGAGAGAGATGGATGAAGAGTGGCAAGAGAGGGTGAGAGAGGAATGAGAGAGAGGGAGAGAGTTGACTGAGAAAGTGAGAGATAATGAGAGATGGCGTGAGAGAGTTAATGAGATATAGAGAAAGAAGGATAGAGAGATAGTTAGTGAGACAAGAGAGAGAGAGAGATACCGAGTGAGAGAAAAGAGATATATAGTGATACAGAGATGGAGACATAGAGAGAAAAAAGAGCATGTGAGATCGAGGGAGTGGTAAAGAGGTAGATGGAGAGAGACATTGAGATAGTGTGTGACAAAGAAATACTTAGAGAGCGAAAAGAGAATAAGATAATATAGAAGATGGATAAAGGGAGAGGAGTGAGAGAGAGAGAGAAAGATGATGGAGAGAAGAAATAAGAAGAAAGAAGAGAGGTGAGAGAGAGAAATACAGAGAGTGAGGAAGTGAGAGGGATGAATTGAGAGAAAAGGGAGAGATAGCGACCGAAAGTGAGAGAGCAGAAAAAGAGGTAGAGTTCAAAGAGAGACAAAGAGAGTGTGGGAGACAAAAGAGAAGAGGAAGGGAAGAAGCAGGAAAGTAAGAGAAAGAGAGAGAAACTAAGAGGTAAGTGGGAGGGAGACACAGAGAAAGGGATAAAGCAACAAATAAAGGGGAGAGGAGAGAGATTTCAACATTGAGATAGAGGGAGAGAGTAAAGGAGAGAGAGGGTGAAAGAGTGGGTGACAGAAGAGGAGGGAATGTGGGATTAAGATGGATAGGGATAAAGTCAGAGGAAATGAGAAATAGAGAGAAATCGTGTGACAGAGAGAGAAGTTGATAGTACAAGAAGGGGAGAGAGGAAAGAGAGATGAAGGGAAAGGGGTGGAGGGATGGAGGGAGAGATAAAGAGCATGACCGAGGGAGAGGAAAGTCAAAGAGAGGATAGAGAAAGAAGAGATTGAGGGAGAGACAATGAGAGATATCAAAGTAATAAGAGGAGATATTAAAGGATATATATATAAAGATTAAGCAAGAGAAAGTGTAAGAGAAGGAGAGAAATATAGGAGTGATAGAGAGAGGAAGGAGAGATTAGGAGTGAAAGAGTGAGAGGGATAGAGTGATAGCAAGAGAGTGAAAGCAAAAGAAGAGAAAGTTTGTGACTGATATGTGGTAGAGAGATAACAAGTACAACAGAGGGAATAAAGTGAGGGACATCGAGAGATGGCATTTAAGAAGTGCTAGAGATAGATGTAGATAGAGGCAGTCAAAGAGAGAGATAGACAGAGGGATAAAGATTAAGGGATAGAATGAAAGAGATGAGTGAGATAGAGAGATGAAAAGTGAGAGGGAGAAAAATTGAGAGGTACATGTAGAAAAGAGAGAGATATCGAGAAAGAGAAGGAGGGAGGGAAAAGAGTGAAGAGAGAGAGAGACAAGGATTGGGAGAGAGAGATGTGTTAATAGTTTGAAAGAAAGAGAGAGATATAGTGGGAAGAGTGTGAGAGAGTGAGAGAGAAGAAGAGAAGAATAAACGAGTGATCAAGTGAGTAAGAAAAGAGGAAGAGAGTTGGAATAGAAAGTGAGAGTTAATGTGGGAGAGTGGTCGCCCTATTCTCTCTCAAACTCTCTCTTACTTTTCCTTGCACTTTCTTTCTTGATACCTCTCCTCCATATCTCTCTTCTCACTCGGACTCTCCCTTGAAAGTATGAGAGGGAAAGTGGAGAAGTGAGAGAAAGATAGAATGGGAGAGAGGGAAAGTGAGAAAGGAGAGGGAGAGAGAAAAAGCGATAGTGGGGGAGAGAGTGTGTGAGATGGATTAAGAGTTGGAGATGAGAAGTAGAGTTAGAGAGATGGAGGGTGAGAGATAAAGAAATAAGAGGGAGAGTACTGAGAGATTAGACAGAGGAAGTGTGTGATGGAAGGATGGTGGTAGTGAGGAAAGAGAGAATAGAGATATATCTTTATCTCTTATATTCACTCTCTATCTATCTCCTAACATTTTGTCTCTATCTCTATCTCTTTCTCTTTGCCACTTATTCTCTCTCTTTCTCTATGTATCTCTTTATCATCCTTCTCCTTCTCTTGCCCATCTCTTTCTCTTCTCTTTCTCTTCCCTCTTTTGCTCTTGCACTCTCTCTAACTCTCTCACAAACTCTCCTAAGTCTCTCACACACTCTTTTCTCTCTCATCATCTCTC
>NW_018252770.1:0-729 GCF_001263595.1 Phalaenopsis equestris
CCAGACATGTATATGTGGAGTTCGACCACCTTTTTTTTGTGGGATATGTTTCCGACCCAGCGACACCGACCTGCTTTATTATTTTGATTTGGCTTGTTTTTCTTTTTGCATCATATTGCATGTCTGGCCTTGTGTGTGTTTTTTTTTCTTTCTGTGGTTGTCTGGGATCACAATGGATATAGGCTCTTTGGGACTTAAAATCCTAATTTTCTTACTTAAAAATCCTAAATAAAATATTCAAGATAATTAAAATTTAGGATTAAAATATTCAGGATTTAAAAATTGCAACATTTACTTTCCAGCATATATTAATTGGGTCTCCACAATACATAAGGACCATTCTAGATAACTGCATTCATATTTGCATGTCCCGAGGATGAGTCTCCATGCTTCTTCAACCTAACTGGCCCAACATACTTTTTATAGGTGGTTGTCTAGCGTTTCCAGCTTTGTAGCTGAACATCCACTTTCTTTTCTTTCCTGAGGCATACTTGCTAATTCGGCAGGTATAAGTCTCATCTCTTGGAGCTCCAGCTTATAGTCATAACATAAAGTTTCCTTCCTTTGACCTTAGGGCTACCGAGGTTCCTGTGAACCACACAATTCACAGATTGCTGACCAGGGATCTCAGGACGTGTTGGGTCGACTACCTTCATGACCAGGTAGACTTAGGGTCTGTTTGGGGCAGCTGCACCTTGAATAATCTGCTGATAAGCTAATTAAAAATAA
>NW_018252771.1:0-9684 GCF_001263595.1 Phalaenopsis equestris
AACCATCTTAGACAATTCTCTCTAATTTTTTCCGCCACTAGCACCAAGTGGGGATTTAATTAAAAATGGAGGGAAAAGGAGTTGATTTCAGCTAAAAGGGGTTTGGACCTATAACAATTAAGCATTGGGATTAACAAGGTGGCACAAGGAGGGTGTTCGGATGAGAGAACAAATGTAGGGCGAGGATTGATTGGCAATTTTAGTAATTTTGGTCAAAGAGGTGGGCGTTTCTGTAAATTGGCAATAAAAATAAACAAACTTTAAATTATATATCATTTTTAAGAGAACAAATTAAGAATTCTAATGGTATAATCCGTTTCAAAAATGAAATTGTCTAGCCCAAGATATGATCATTTGAAGTTTGAGGGTGGTTATGAAAGATGATTATGGGTATTTATGATAAAAAAGTTGACCTTAACACATTTGATAGAGAATAATTTAGGAAATTTAATTGTTTAATTGACTTTGACTAATTCAAGCTAGATAACAAGATATGATTGTCAAAATAGTTCTTGTCCTAAGAGAGAGGAAATGATCAATTTTGGCCAAAAAATTTTATAAGATTTTATTGGTCAAAATGGTGTATTTTCATTGAAGTACGAGGTTGCTTTAAAGTTTTTTTATTTGAGTTATGATCAAATTAATGTTTTATTGTCAAAATTATCGTTTTATTTCTATTAATTATCGTTTGCTTGTGAGATATCCAAACCAGGTTGGAATTGAGTGCCAGGGGACTTATTTGAAAGTTTTTGATGATACAGACACAATAACAAAGTCTGATTTAAAAAATGATGACTTGTTGAAAAATTTTTATGTGGGATCATTTCTAATGCATATGAACCTTAAGTGTATAATTTTCTGTAACACGGTGTCAAATGTCCACCAAATTGGTTTCCATGATTTTCGTATATGAATATGAAGATCATGTAACTTACATAGTGTAATTTGAATCATTAGGTAGACCTGTGAAAGAAACAATAATTATTAGGGTTTTAGACGATAATCGTCGTGCATGAAATTTGTATTAAGAGAATTTCACGTAAAAAAATATTCCAAATGATCGTCAAATTAATTTGCATGATTTTTATTAGTGATAATAAGCCAGATGCAACTCTCAAAATGAGGTTCTAAGCCTTAAAATAACTTTGGGAGAGAAAACAATAATCTAAAGGTTTCGATGAAAATCAAGCTCAAGTGAAATCCGATCAAGTTTAAGTCAAAAATATAAAAATTGACAAAAAAAATGAGATCAACACTATCAAATATAATTTTTGTAAGATTTCAAACATAATTTAGTTAAACTTATTCAAAATTCATTTTATAGCCTAACAACTATTATCAACTTGAAAAATCGAGAAAACAGTCAACTTACATTTCTTCCAAATGTACATTTAATTCAACAAATGATTAGTATTAGCATAATATGTATAACAAATGAAAATGAGATTATATATTTAATATTAAAATTTAATGATACATTAAAAACTACATGCATACAACACATAAAGAAAAAAAAATTTACATGACAATAAATCTAATTAAATTCTTGTTCTAAAATGAGATCCACACATTTTTATTTCTAAATATCTTATTTTGAGCTTGTGATTAATATAAAATGTTTTGTGCTGACTTCTCAACTATATCCAGCTAGTTGAAGTAACCATAATTATTTTTTGTTTGATTTTGTTGGCATCTATAAAATCTTGCCCAATATTTTTTTCTCCATTGCATATAAATAATATATATTGTATGTTGCATGTACAATACACCAAATGGTGTTAAACTACACTCCTATTAACTGAAGTCCACTTTATATATATATATATATATATATATATATATATATTTAGATAGAGGAGGTTTAAAAATTATATTTATTATAAGCGTCCAAGGCTTCAGAACAAAATGAAAGCAGAAAAAGCTTTTAGATTTCAACATTGTATCAAGTGATGGCAGAAGACTTTAGGTATGACTTAGTTTCAATTAAAATTAAAACCAAACATTAAAATTTAAGAAAAGAGAATAAATATAACTGCCAATTTCTCATTGGATTCAAAAACAAGAAAGATCATCTTGGAAGAAAGAATGAAAAAGAACTTGAAATTTTGCTATAATTCTGGACTGTAGATCATAGAATTTAAGAAAATAAATTATTATTATAATGCTACATTACTCTCACAAAATTTTGAAGCAAGAAGGATTATTTTTGTCAGCCTTTATTTATTTATTTTACTTATAATTTTGAATCTAAATAACTTCACATTCATTTTTCCAAGATTTTTATAATTGTTTGCTAGAATCTGACAGATAGCATATATAATCATTATATGAAACATATAACAGTTAAATCTGGATAATTATAATCATGATATACACATAGCAATAGTATTATATATAAGATTTAGACAGTTTATATAAAATCTAAAAAAATTTAAGCTGGGAACAACATTAAAAAAGTCAAGCACATTAGCCTTATGAGCATCTAAATGGACCAGACATCTTGTAGAATGAGGCTTAAGAGGGGAGACAACACTTATTGAATGCAAGAGATAATACAGAAAATAGCCATCCCAACTGGCAGAATAGCTGGTGAAAACATTCCTTTGGTTATTATTGACAAAATAAATGGCTAAATTAGCACCATAAAATTTTTTTTCTTTGGTTGAATTACCGATAGATATTTATCCGATTCATACTTCACATGTCTCCAGTTGTGTTATTGACAGAAAATCAATCAAATGTTTTCTTGCTGGACTTTGCCACTAGTTAGTCAATCATTTTATCGCTTTATAAAATATTTGATGCCCAAAATCCTCTCTATCTCTTCACCCTGATTGCTCGTTTCGACCACTTCTGTGATCATGCCTTTTATTTTCTTAACAACATTGCAGGTGTAGATGGGTGTAACGTTTCTCTAAAGCCTAGCAAGAGTTGCTGAAGCGTTTGGGTAGCATGCGGCTTTAACAACAAGGCTGAATTATATTTTCACTATACTGCTTTAAGGATCATGTTTTCAACTCTCAGGATCTGTTTGTAATATCACGAATTGGCCAATACACTAAAATTGACAAATCTTTTGCAATTGGATGGTTTGGTTTATTTATTTATATAATCAGTTACTGTAAATATGAGTCTATAATTCTCCATTTTGTCTCCACTTATCAATGACTGTAAGCATCTATAAGTTTATAGATATGTATGCTTGAGCTTAAATTTGAATGAAGGTACTATTAATGGAGGGGCATTTGGCCTGCCTTATCTATCAACTTTATTTCACTTGTTTTGCATCGGTGAGCTCTTTAGTATAAATTTATTTTATTTTATAGATAGTGTTGGGTAATGTGAAGACCCCGTCCACCAAAATTTAATTAGCTTCCTAATTAAGAATCCCACCTACCGCTCTCATGGATCCTATAAATAGTCTCTTTTGGCTTAAAGGATAAGCCAAGCAAGGTCAAACCAAGTCCTCTTGAGAGTTAAGAGAAAGAGAGGAAGAGAGAGAGAGAGGAAATGAGAGAAGAACATAGAGGTTTTCTTGTAATTTTTGAGGTGATTTATGATGTAATTCCTCGAAGAAATAAAATCCTCTACAGCTTCGTGGACGTAGGAAAATTTGTCGAACCACGTAAATCTTTGTTGCTCTGGTGTTTTTATGCGTGCAATTTTACTCGTTCCATTTTTCGCTTTATTGTCGTCGTTTTCCACAACAACTGGTATCAAAGTTTGGGTTCGAATCTAAAGAAGAACGATGGGCGGAGACGAAGTGATGACATCGGGGATCGAGAAGTTCAAAGACACAGATTTTGCTTACTGGAGGATGCAAATAGAGGACTACCTCTATGAGAAGAAACTTCATCTTCCGTTACTGGGAAAACAACCAGAAAAGATGGAGGAGGCAAAATGGAATCTATCGGATCGACAGGTTCTGGGGGTTATACGATTAACCCTGTCGAGATCGGTTGCCCACAACGACATCAAGGAGAGGACTACCACAGATCTCATGGCGGATTTATCAGGTATGTATGAAAAGTTATTGGGGAATAACAAGGTGCATTTGATAAAAAAAGTTATTCAACTTAAAGATAGTGGAAGGCGTGTCTGTCGTTCAACATTTGAATGATTTCAACACCATCATAAACCAATTATCTTTTGTTGAAATTGATTTTGACGATGAAATACGAGCGTTGATATTGTTGGCTTCATTGCCAAATAGCTGGGAAACCATGAGGATGACAATTAGTAGTTCTATAGGTAAATCTAAGTTGAAATATGATGATATTCGTGATTTGATTTTGGTCGAGGAGGCGCACATAAAGGATTCTGGCGAGGCCTCATGTTTAAGTTTGACGCTGAATGTTGATTCCAGAGGGAGATCACATGACAGAAACTCAAACAGATGAAGATCAAAATCAAAGTCAGGTCAGTAGACAACCTGCTGGAATTATGACAAGGCTGGCCACATAAAAAGGAATTGTAGGAATCCTAAGAAGAAGAAGAATGATGACGCTAATGTTGTAACTAAGGAAATATAAGATACACTATTTCTGGAAGTTCACAGTTATGTTGATGACTGAATATTGGATTCAGGGGCTTCTTTCCATACATTTTCCCGTCGGGAGTTAATGCAAAATTATGTTGCAGGTAACTTTAAGAAGATATATTTGGCTGATGGAAAAGCTCTGGACGTGGCGGGGATGGGAGATGTTGATATTACACTCCCTAACAAGAGCAAATGGACTCTGCAAAAGGTCAAACGCATTCCTGAACTAAAGAAGAACCTCATGTCTGTTAGGTAGCTCGACGAAGGCAGTCATTCAGTAGTGTTCTTTGGGGAAGGTTACCAAAGTAGCATTAGTACTAACTCAGGATAAGAAAACTGACACATTATATATGACTACAGGTTTACTTAGGCGATGACACATGAGTTAGAGATGTATTATGGGGAAACAAAAGAAGGTCAATTTCCTGAAATTGGCAGAGTGTCAAAGGCAGAAAAATTGAACCTTGTAGAGACAAATGGTGGAGAACCACAGAGTTATGAAAAAATCTTGCAAGGTGAGAATTTGAGCAAGTGGGAGCTGACCAAGAAAGAGGAGAGGGATTCTCTGCCAGGAAATCAGACTTGGGAGCTAGCAGAACTTCCACCAAGGAAAAATGCATTGCACAACAAGTGTGTGTACCAGATAATGATTGCGCTTGATGACAGTAAAAGGTACAAGGCTATTTGTTGAAAGGGCTTTGTAAGGGCTTTCTACAGAGGTAGAATATTGCTCATGTTATGGGAGTTATAAGCAGATACATGAGTAACCTAGGAAAAAGCTTGGTGGTACAAGACTACGTTGATGGTGATATGTCAACTGAGGGTGTTACTCGTGAGAAGCTGAAGTTGTGCACGACTTCAGCTGGTCTTCTGACAAGAAGACAGGGGCTTTGAGTTGCAGAGGTGGAGGATATCATGTTTAAGGAAAAGGTCGGTACAGCTAGTAGATGATGCAGCCAGTAGGTGATGCAGTCAGTTCACATTCTCCAAGTGAGATAATTGTTAGGTAATGTGGAGACCTGGTCCACCATAATTTAATTAGCTTCCTAATTAAGAATCTCACCTACATATCTCCCACCTACCACTCTCATGGTTTTTATAAATAGACTCTTTTGGCTTAAAGGACAAGCCAAGCAAGGTCAAGCTAAGTCCTCTTGAGAGCTAAGAGAAAGAGACGAAGAGAGAGAGAGAGAGAGGAAGGGAGAGAAGAAAATAGAGATTTTCTTGTAATTGTTGAGGCGCTCGACGGTGTAATTCATCTAAGAAATAAAATCCTCTGCAGCTCATGACGTAGGCAAATTTGTCGAACTACATAAAACTGTGTCGCTTTGGTGTTTTTCTGTGTGGAATTTTACTCGTTCCATTTTTCGCTTTATTCGTTTTTCACAATAGATAGATTTCCAAAGAACACTGTTTTAGATAATTTTTTCTATAAGTTTTACGGGATGATAATTGTTGTTAGAATAGGTTATGAAAGTTGCATTTCTTCATTCAATATTTTATGATGTTGAACACAACAAAAATTTCTTGGGAATCTCACATGCATATCAGGTATTTTTTATAATTTACTTGCCTAACACCGAAAGGTCAAAATTGTTGATATTTTCATTTATAATACCATAGTGTCATGAAGTTATGCATTATATTTTGAACCATTATATGACGTATATGTCAGATGATTCATAAATTTAAATCTCTTAAAAATTTGATTTGATGACATAATTTATTTTAAATTTACATCTTTTCTTTATGAACTAAATTATGCTTAAGCTGTTAGAAATTTATGTTTAAACTTTATGAAACAAATTCCTAAAATACATAATAGCCAAGATCTTTTAAATTCATGATTTTTTACATATCTAAAATAAAGTAACGCATACCTAAATTCATGATGAAGAAATTTGATCTTGAAGAGATGAAGTTTCTCTCTCTAATCTCTTGAAACTTTCTGCACTTTTTGATGGAGGGGAAATGTACGGGGTGTGTTAGAAAGAGAGATGACCCGTACTCTAAATCATGCTCTATTTAACAACCATCCATCAAGGGGGTTACAAACCAATAGGATTTATGATAATTTAATAAATTAATTGATTTTTTATTATTTAAATCAATGACATAAGTTAGTAACTCTTATTCATTTAAGGGATTACATGAGTTATAAAATTAATATCATAAGTTATCATAAGTTATGACATAAGTTATGAGTTAAGATAATTAATAACTTAAGTTATCATGAGTTACAAAAATAAATATCATAAGTTATCATAAATTATGAAAATTTACCATATATCAAACTAAGATCCACATTAATAATTTAAATTATCAAAATAAATATCATATGTTCTCATAAGTTATGAGTTAAGAAAATAAATAACTTAAGTTATCAAAATAAATATCATAAGTTGTCATAATTTATTACATAAGTTATGAGTTAAATAAATAACTTAAGTTATCAAAATAAATCTCATAAGTTATTAAAATAAATGTGAACCATAAATAAAAAATATAACATTCTCCCACTTGACTCATTTAATTTTAATAGCGCATAACATACTGCAAAAAATGTAAGTTAAACCCTTCTTTATAGTAGTTAAATCATAAATTATTTAATAAGTTTGAAATTAATATGAATCATGGCGGTTGTGTATCAATTTATCGACACAGTCCCTTCCATGTATCACAATATCAATTATATACTTAGCATAATAAGAATTAACATCGCAGTCCCATAATGTCTATTAAAAGACAAATCTTGTTGAATATTATGCAACATAAAGTGTACACTAACGATAAAAATAAGATTTATAAATATCAGAAATAAGAAAAAATGAGCTTAAAGTGTCAAAGTACAAAGAGCATAAAACTAATAAAGGGTTTTGGTAATTTCCATTCTCACGACATGTTCGTTAAATGTATTCGGTGACAACCCTTTCATCAAAGGATCTGCAATCATGAAATTGATGCTAATATGCTTAATTGACACCCTGTTTCTGAACTTCTTTCTTAACGACAAAGTATTTTAATTCCATGTGTTTAACACCTTTGGAATGCTAGTCATTTTTGGAAAAGAAGACTGCTGCAGAGTTATCATAATAAATTTTCAACAGCTTGACAATACTGTCGACAATTTTATGTCCTGAAATAAAATTCCGTAGCCATAAATCCTAAATTGTAGCTTCGAAGCAAGCCACAAATTCAGCTTCCATAGTGGAAGCAGCTGTGATAGTCTGCTTCGCACTTTTCCATGAGATTGCTCCTTCAGCCAAAAGGAACAGATAGCAAAATATTGATTTTATGGTATCAGCACATCTAGCAAAAACTGAATCTGAATATCCTATCACTTCAAGATCTTTAGATCTTCTATAAGTGAGCATGTGGTCCTTTATTCCTTGTAGATACCTCAAAACTTTCTTTGCAGCTTTCCAATGATCTATTACTGGATTACTTTGACACCTGCCCAGCATCCCAATAATAAAGCTAATGTCTGGTTTGGTACAAGTCTGAGCATACATTAAGCTTCCAACAATAGATGCATAAGGAATTTCTTCCATTTGTTTACGTTCCGAATCATTCTTTGGACACTACATAAGGCAGAATTTATTTCCTTTTTGAATTGGAGCAACACTTGCTGAGCACCCTTCCATATTGGATCTGATATTGCTTTCTGGGACAATCCTAGCAAACCTTGTGATCTATCACGAAATATTTCAATTCCAATCACATAGGATGCCTCACTCATATCTTTCATTTCAAAGTTCTTAAAGAGAAAATTCTTGGTTTCATATAATAAGCCAAGATCAGTAGTAACCAACAAGATGTCATCAACATACAGAATGAGAAATATGATTTTGCTCCCACTAACATTTAGATATATACACTAATCAACAGTGTTTTCTTTAAATCCAAATGACGTGATGCTATCATTGAACTTAAGATACCATTGTCGGGAAGCTTGCTTAAGTCCGTATATTGATTTCTTAAGTTTACACACCATGTGTTCCTTTCCTTCAACCAAAAATCCTTCAGGTTGACTCATGTAGACCTCTTCATCTAAATTCCAATTCAGAAATGCAGTTTTTACATTTCCAAATCATAATGTGCTACTAGTGTCATGATAATTCTAAATGAATCTTTCTTAGAAACTGGAGAAAATGTTTCTTTATAGTCGATGTCATCTTTCTGAGTGAAACCTTTGGCAACAAGTTTGGCTTTATATCATTCAATATTTTCATTCGAGTCGCGCTTAGTCTTAAAGACCCATTTACACCCCACTCTTTTACAACCTTCAGGCAATTTAATGATGTCTTAGACTTTGTTGTGATCCATTGATTTCAACTCATCTTTCATTGCATTTAACCATTTAGAAGAATTTGCACTTGTTATGGCTTGTGAAAATGAAATTAAATCTTCATTGACTCCTAACTTAGATTCAGATTCGTGTAGTCATTGACTCGTAATTCAAATTTAGATTCATGAAGATAAACCACATAATCATCGAAAATAACAGACCATTTTTGTCGTTGAGACTTTATAGGTACTACTTCATGTGGTTCATCTAATGTAGGTTAATTAGCGAGAGTTTCATTGTGGGGTATTTGATCATATATCTGTTGTTCTTGTAAGTTGTCAAACTATTCAACAACTATAAGAAAAACAATTTGAGAAGAAGTTTTGGGTAAAAAACTTGAACCCTAATTTCTTGGATCTTCACTTTATGTGGTTCCAAACTCCCACTAACTTCACCATTTTCAATGAACCTGGCATTTCCAGCTTCAATAATTCTTGTACTGTGGTTAGGATAATAAAATCTATACCCTTTAGATTTTTTTGGATAACCAATGAAGAAACCACTGATTGTTCTTGAGTCTAATTTCTTTTCATGTGTATTATATAACTTTATTTCCGCTGGGCAACCCTGATCATGCAGTGTCTTAAACTAGGTTTCCTTCCTGTCCACAGTTCAAAAGGAGTCTTTGGAACTGCCTTACTAGGAATCCTGCTTAATAAATATGCAACGGTCTTTAAACCATGCATCCACAATGATGAGATTAAAGAAGAATTACTCATCATACTCCTAACCATGCCCATTAGAGTACGATTTCGCCTTTATGCAACACCATTTTGTTGTGGTGTTCCTGACATAG
>NW_018252772.1:0-1045 GCF_001263595.1 Phalaenopsis equestris
AAGCTAACAGGGCTCTGAGAGAGTCATCCAAAGTCACGGTATACAGTATCAATGTTCTCCCTGGAATAGGGGCTGCCAAAATAGGAGGTATCATTAAATATTGTTTAATGTCCTCAAAGGCTTGCTGGCATTTCTCTTCCCAAATAAATTTGGCGTCCTTTTTAATTTATGCCGAGAAAGGCTGACACCTACCTGAGAGATTGGAAATAAAGCGTCTCAGATATGCCAACTTCCCCTGGAAGGAACGTAGATGTTTTAAGGTTTTAGGGGGAGGCATTTCCAAGATAGCTTTATTTTTATCCGGGTCGATCTCGATTCCCCGATGACGAACAACAAATCCTAGAAATTTCCCAGAGGTAATGCCAAAGGCGCACGCGCACTTTAAGAGATTCATTTTAAGGTCATATCGTCGTAACGGTTCAAACACAATCCTCAAATCATACAAATGGACCATTTTCCGTTTGCTTTTGATAACCAGATCATCCACATAGCATTCTACTTAATTGTAAATGAGGTCGTCAAAAATCTTCGTCATTGCACGCTGATATGTTGCTCCGACGTTCATTAGGCTGAATGGCATCACTGTGTAGCAGAAGATTCCAATCAGTTTTCTGAAAGTTGTAAGCGCTGCATCCTCGGGATCCATCTTTATCTAGTTATATCCCGATGATTCATCCATTAAGGGGAAAATCTCATGTGTTGAAGCGATGTCCACCATCATCTTTGGTATAGGTAGTGGAAACTGGTCTTTTGGACATGCTTTGCACAAATCTCTAAAGTTGACACAAACGCGGATCAGTCCATTTTTCTTTTGAACTGGTACAATATTGGCTAACCACACGGGGTATTGTTCTTCTTTAACAAAGTTGGAGTCTATCAACTTTTTCACCTCGGCGATGACTTGTTGTTCAATTTCAAAGCGCATTCTCCTGGGAGCTTAATTTATTGGGGTTACATTCTTGTCCACCATGAGTTTATGGACTGCAACCTTTGCTGATAGTGGCATTTTGTCGTAGCACCATGCAAAGCAATCTTTAAATTCTGC
>NW_018252773.1:0-12001 GCF_001263595.1 Phalaenopsis equestris
AAAGAAAAAGGTATGGATACCCAAGGTCATTGTAACAATACAGTCCGTTAAGCCCGCAGGGCAAGATCATGGAATGAAGCTAGGGTCTAAAGTATCTGACATTATCGCAGTGATTGCTAGTGAAATGGAAGAACAAGAGGAGAAGGTCCAATAGGGTCCTCCAGATCCTAAAATAATCAAAGAATCAAAAATTGAAGAAAAAGTTGAAAAGCCCAAGGTCGATATTTCCAAGTTGGCTTGGGAACACAGAGTTTCCATCGACAATGATGATGAAGATTTTGATTACAATGATTACCTCAAAGAAGATTTCATTGATGTCCATGTCATCGAGACCAGGGCCGCTTCATCCGCGTTTGATGCTTAACCTTCCACCAATGAGAACGCTGTAGATGAGCTACATAAGGCTTTCCTCCTAAGGGATTAACAAGTCAGCCAACTGGAGAAAAGAATGGAAGAGATGGTCGCAGCCATGACTGCTATGGCCACAATTCAAGGACAATCTCAACCCCCACAGTTAGCATCTCCAGAGGTCAACCAATCAAAAATCATACATATCGTGGATGAAAGAAAAGAAGTTGCCTCAGCAAATAGAGATGAGAAACAAAAGAATGATTCTCCACCGAGTGCCATACCAGGGAAAGAATTTAAGCAAATGGTCGAACAAGTAAGGGAGGCCTTAATCCAGTCTAAGGGTGGTGCGTTGATTCTAAAGGGTAGACCTTACCCGGAAGAATTCGATGTCAGAAAAATTCGATGTCATACCCTTCCCCAAGGGTTTTCTAGCCCCAAACTTTAAAATAGTTGATGGGATTGGAAATCCCAAAAAACATATAGCACACTTCCGAGCCATATGTGGAAACACAAGGAATAGTGATGCTTTACTCTACCAACTATTTGTCAGTATCCTGTCAGAGATCGCCTTCGACTGATATGTTGATTTGCCCAACAGATCAGTAAATACATTTACTGAGCTGGAACAATTATTGGTAAAAAGATTTGCCGGAGCACAACACCATGTCTGTATAGGAGAGCTCATGATGAAAAAATAAAAGCCCAACGAGACTTTGGTGTACTACATTTTGAGGTGGAGAAACCTTAGCATGAAATGTGAACTTCAGCTATAGGAACATCATGTGATTGAGATCTTACTCAAAAGCATTCATGGCCTAGTAGCTTTCATGTCCAAGGGACTCACCATCAAATCTTTAGAGGAGCTACTCAGTAAAGCTAGTTGTCTTCAAGAAGAAATCAGATAATGGATTCACACAAGAAATTCAAGGCAACCAGAGTATTTGAAATAAATTAGGAACAACAGCGATTTTCTATAAAGGAAAACAACCAATGAAGATATATGCAGAAAATCCTCATCAGTCTTCATCACAACATACTCAAAAATAGAATAGCCAGTCCAACCAGCGACTGCCTCAAGGAGGGTCATCTTAAAATAAGAGAATATCTCTGCCAGAATGATAGAAAATGGTATATTCTTTTAGAGATGAAGCCATATCCAAAGTGTTTAGAAGTCTGATGAAAAAGCCTGAGTTCAGATTACCAGAGCAAAAGAAACCAGAAGAGGTTGATAAAAAGGATGAACCAATTTATTGCCCGTACCACCAATTGCTCGAGCACACTATAGAAGATTGCTTGATCTTTAAGGATTGGCTCGAGAAAAATCTCAAAGAAGGAAATTAAACAATTCTGAAAGAGTATTTCAAAGAACCTGAAAAGGGTTCCATAAATAAGATTACAACCAAGATGATTTCTCTTATTGATCCATATATCGGAGAAGAGGGATGGAGTACGACTTGGGACAAACTCAAGTGGGTCCTAAATCAAATCAAGAATTCATCAAAACAATCTTCCACATACACTGGAAAAGATGGATGGAGTGCGGTCTGAAGCAAATCATCTAAGAAAATATTAAACCAAATCCAGAACGAATTAAAACAAACTTCCATTCAGAGTCATCAGCCTGTCAAGCCCGAGATGAATATTTAACCACAAGAGCCGTCGTTGTCAAAGATAAAAAGAAATAAGAATGCCATCACAAAGATTGATAGCACGGAGGGTATGATAGGGGCTGCCTCTGCTAGATTGGTTGTCTCGGATTCAAGGAAGAAAGTCCTCAAACCCCTGACTTTCTATGATTATCTTTTCACCCCTCCGGGGTCTTATGAATATAATGATCATGATTTTTGCTACCTTTTAACTGTATCTAGTGATTACATAATCGATTATGGCCAATCTAACTTAAATCTTAATTCCAAAAATGATCCTCAAATCATACTTGAGTCTGACAAACTCGTTTACAATACTAAATAAGACATCAATGATAACAGCTACGACAACACCGGAAGTGAGGAGCTATTCCTCGAGCACCACGGTACATTACTTGCCATCAGCTTAGACCTTTTTGACAAAGAAGAAACACCAAAAAATTTAAGAAAGGTACCTCAAGAAGAAGAAATTACAGAAATAAACTTGAGAAGCGGGAAAGTGTTACCCCCGAAAATAGCTCCTGCGGATAAAGGAAAACAAATAGTAACTCGAGAAGAACTACCTTTACCTCCACCAGTGGAAGAAACACATAACCAAGAGAAAATCAGACGACCATACAAAGTGGATGACAATGTGATAGCTCATCTTAGGAAGTTGCCAGCTCGATTAAGCATTTGTGACTCTCTAATCCTATCAAAGGAGATGAGAGAGTCTCTGGTTACAACTTTGCTCGACCGAGAGACTCACTTAGCTCAGGTGGCCTGCTCATCCTCAAATGAAGTTTGCTCATTGAAAGAACAACCTGAGGTGACCTTCACTGATGAAGAATTGTTGTTTGATATCGCCGATAATCGACCACTCTACATCTCCATTCACATCAGAAAATTTGTGTTGTCCAGAGTTTCAGTGGATCCCGGAGCATCACTCAACTTAATGAGTCTACGAACATTGGCCTATTTGGACATTGAAGCTCAAGAGCTTACGACCGATAAAATGATTCTAAGAGCTAAGAGAATTCAACCAAAAGGGACAAAAAAGGAGAAAGAGCACTTGAATTTATCACATTACTTATGAAGGTCAGAATGCTAGCAACAACAGCTAAATTTCATATCATCAACGCCGAGACCTCTTTCAACGCTCTACTGGGTCGACCGTGGATTCATGAACATGATATGGTTCCATCATCTCTACACCTGTACATCAAGTACTACAAAGAAGGATAAGAACATTGCATCAAAGGAGATCTTCAACCATTTTAAGTTCATGAAGTTGGCATTCATGAAGATGCTGCCTACTAGGCTCCTCCAAAGAAAATTGTCTTCTCTTGCGAAATCACAACAAACAAAAGTAAAAATCTAGAAGAAGTACAATGGAAGGGCCATTCAACTCCGCTTCAACAAACTACTTCAACAAACTTCCACTACTCTCTTACAACAAGTTTGTGAAGGTTCTTTTAATGAAGAATTGCTATTTGATATTGCCGATAATCGACCACTCTACATCTCCATTCACATCAGAAAATTTGTGTTGTCCAGAGTTTCAGTAGATCCCGGAGCATCACTCAACTTAATGAGTCTACGAACATTGGCCTATTTGGACATTGAAGCTCAAGAGCTTACGACCGATAAAATGATTCTAAGAGAATTCAACCAAAAGGGAGAGAGAGCCCTTAGATCGATTACATTGTTTATGAAGGTTAGAATGCTAGCAACAACAGCTAAATTTCATATCATCAATGCCGAGACCTCTTTCAACGCTCTACTGGGTCGACCGTGGATTCATGAACACGATATGGTTCCATCATCTCTACACCTGTATATCAAGTACTACAAAGAAGGATAAGAACATTGCATCAAAGGAGATCTTCAAGCATTTTAAGTTCATGAAGTTGGCATTCATGAAGATGCTGCCTACTAGGCTCATCCAAAGAAAATTGTCTTCTCTTGCGAAATCGCAACAAACAAAAGTAAAAATCTAGAAGAAGTACAATGGAAGGGCCATTCAACTCCACTTCAAACAAACTTTTACTACTCTCTTACAACAAGTTTGTGAAGGTTCTTTTAGTTCACGCACCCGAGGTTGAGGCTGGGGACGTGGACGAGAAAGAACCAACTTAATCGTTGAACAGACTAGGCCAACCATCAACATCAGAGATGAAGATAGTTTCAAAGATGAAATAATGATGAAAAAATAGAGGAAACCTTAATACAAGACATCCTTAGAATATGTGCAGAAAAGCAAATATGAGACAAACCCCTATATGAATACTATGACCCTTGCTCCAATCCTCCCTCAAGGTCAAAGAAGTCCATAGTGTTGATTCAAAGCCGATCAAATTTTACCATGCTTCCACCTCTACTAATATTGAAAATCATGTAAATTTAGATAAGGATCTTAATGAATTAATGAAATTGCTTTTAGCTACTTTTCACCTTACGTATATAAGTTAATTTAATAAGGACATTTACCAAAACAAATGCGAAAAAATAAGTTTCAACATTTTGAAAAGTTATGGAGTATTAAAAGTCAAACTCCCAACTCAAAAGAGGGTCTCAGATTTGGTACAATCGGGTCAGTCGGTGATTCAAAATTTTGTATGATTGTTGCTAGTAAATCATAACAAGATTGCCTTGATATAGAGGATGACTCTACTGATCAGCTAATAGAAGACACTCCGCCATAATTTGAGTAGGAAATTAAATCAATTGTTGATTAGTTGAAAGAAATCAACCTCGGGACTGAAGAGAAACCCCAGCCTACTTTTATAAGTTCTCCAGATCTCTACGGTTAAGCAAATTGTTAATAAAATTCAAAGATTGCTTTGCATGGAGTTATGATGAAATGTCAGGAGGGTCTGCAAAACTTGCACTGTCTGCAAAACTTGCAGTTCATAAACTCGGGGTAGATAAAAATACAACCCCGTAAAACAAGCTCCAAGAAGAATGTGCCCCAAAATAGAGCAACGAGTCATTGTTGAGGTGAAGAAATTAATAGACGCTAATTTTATAAAGAAAGAGTAATATCTCAAATGGTTTGCCAATATTGTACCTGTCAAGAGGAAAAATGGACAAATCTGTGTTTGTGTCGACTTCAGAGATCTAAACAAAGCATGTCCAAAAGATGAGTTTGCAGAAAAGACAAGTTTCCACTACCGATACCAGAAATGATGGTGGATATCGCTTCTATACATGAAATCTTCTCCTTCAAGGACGGATCGTCAGGATACAATCAAATCAAGATGGCTCCCGAGGATGCAGTACTTACATCCTTCAGGACACCGATCGGAATTTTTTGCTACACTGTGATGTTGTTTGAGTTAAAGAATGATGGAGGAACATATCAACGTGCAATGACAAAAATTTTTGACGACCTCATTCACAATAAAGCCACAATAAAGTAGAATGTTACGTGGATGATTGGTCATCAAAAGCAAATGAAAAATAGACCATTTGTGCGATTTGAGGATCGTGTTCGAACGGTTACAACGATATGGCCATACAATGAATCCCTAAAGTGCACTTTTGGCGTTAACACTGGGAAATTTCTAGGATCGTTGTCTGTCAACTGGGATTCGAGATCGACCCAGATAAGATTAAATCTCTCTTGAAAATGCCTCTTCCTAAAACCTTCAAACAACTACATTCCTTCCAGAGGTAGTTGGCATATCTGAGATGCTTTATTTCTAATCTCTCAGGTAGGTGTCAGCCCTTCTCGGCATTAATTAAAAAGGATGCCAAATTCATTTGAGAAGAGAAATGCCAGCAGACCTTCAAAGACGTTAAACATTATTTAATGACACATCCTGCTTTGGCAGCCCCTATCCCAAGGAAACCTTTGATACTTTATACCACGACCCTAGATGACTCTCTTGGAGCCCTCTTAGCTCAAGTCAATGACATGGGTAAAGAAAATGCACTCTACTACTTGAGTTGCGGTTTGATACTGACGGAAGTAAGGTATCCACTTATTGAGAAGTATTTTTCGGCATTATATTTTGCCGACCAAAAGCTTAGACATTACATGCTCTCTCATAAGATTACCTTAATTTCAAAAGTTAACCAATTACAATTATTGATGACCCGACCAACACTCTCCGGATGTCTAGCAAGATGGTCGACGATCTTATTATAATTTGATATAACTTTTTTCCCCTCAGTGCTATCAAGGGACAGATTCTAGCAGACTTTCTTGACAGTTGGGTCCCCTCTAAACGACAAACTACTAGATGAGCACGTGTTACAAATGGAATTCTCCAGAGCGCAATGCTGGAAGATGTACTTTGACGGTGCTTCATCAGCCATAAAAGACAAAGGATCAGGCACAGTCATACCAGGCAAAGCAGGGATCAGTTTGATCTTTTTCATGCCAGATAAGGGTATGTTGAGGTTCTCATTCCACCTGATAGAGCCGTGCACCAACAACGAAGAAGAATATGAAGCCTTAATCACCGGATTGGAGTTGGAAATATCAATGGATATAACGAACATTTCCATCTACGGTGACTCTCAACTCATCATCCAACAAGTCATCGGATAATACAAAATTCTAAAATAGAGACTAGCAGAATATCACCAACACGTGATGAAGCTACTGGAGCCAATCCCATACATGACTTTCTACTGGATTCCTATGGAAGATAATGCCAATGCCAATGCTCTAGCAAAACTCTCTAAAGAATTGGCGTGTCCCCCAGAGGTGTCCATTGAAATCTCAGTACAAGGAAGATAAGTTCTATCTCAAATTGACCTCCAAACTCTACACAAGCTCGGAAAAGAAGAAATAATAATTGCAGTTGTGGATATCTACAAAGATTGGCGTAAGCCATTAATAAAATATTTGCATACTGGAAAGCTACCAAAATACAAGTCTAAGGCACATCACATTACAAAAAGAGCTGTGCCGTACGCCTTGGCTGGTGATGTCCTTTATAGAAGATCTTTCGACTAGATGTGGCTACCAAGCCTAAGCAAAGTCGAAGCCCAAAATATCATCAAAGAAGTACATGATGGATTATGTGGCACTCACCAGTCGGGACCAAAAATTAAAATGAAGATCAAGAGATTCGGATATTATTGGACAACAATGATGTTCGACTGCATGGATACAACCATAAAATGTCTGAGTGCCAAGTACATGGGGTGGTCTTGCACCAACCTCTGAATGTGCTACACCCAACTGTTTCTTCGTGGCCATTCGAGTCTTGGGGCATGCACATAATCCATCTTCCAAAGGACACATGTTTATTCTTGTCGCTACAGACTATTTCTCCAAATGGGCAGAGGCAGTACCACTACGAGAGGTTACGGCACAGCACGTCCTTCAGTTCTTCAAAAGCCAAGTCGTCTACCATTTTAGAGTACCACGAAGAATAATTTCCGATAATAGGACAGCTTTTAAAAGCACAAAGATCAACAATTTTGTCAAAAGAGACGGGATAGATTGGAGATACTCTACAATTTACTATCCCAGGGCTAACATATTGGCTGAGGCCTTCAACAAGATGATGGTACAGATTTTAAAGAAAACATTGCATGAAAAAAAAAGAGATTGACAAAAAAAATTGCTAGAAGCTTTGTGGGTCTAGCTAACAACGTTCAGGACTCCCACTCAAGGTACACCCTACATGCTCGTATATCAATCTGAGGTCGTGCTACCATTAGAAATTCAGAAGCCGTCTCTGAGAGTCGCTGTTGCCAACCAACTTATAATAGAAGAAAGTCCAAACCTCAAGCTCGAGGAACTAGAGAGTCTGAAAGGAAAATAACTTGAGGCACAATAATATTTAGAAATTTACCAGGCAAAGATGGTACAAGCTCACGACAAATTGGTTCGCCCAGGGACATTTAAAGTTGGTGACCTTGTCCTCGTGCTCCAAAGGCCTATTCTTTTACGCCGTAAGATAGGTGGAAAATTTGAGCCAACTTGGGATGGACTGGATGGACCATTTGTCGTTGAAAATGTCTACGCAAGGGGATCCTACCAGTTTGTAGACTTTCGGGGTGAAAAGCCCATGCTACAAATCAACAGACGATACCTGAAGACATACTATGCAACTTGATACTGCTTGCCTTCACTTGATTTGAAAATTTGAAATTTTCATTTTTTTTTGGGGTTATCTATGTTGCCAAACATCTGTGATCGGATCCAAAATTTTTATAACAAAATTAACCTCGACATAATAATAAAAAAAGTGTTGTTTGAAAATTACACACTTCAATTTTCTCCTTTTCAAACTTAAAATGCTACTAAATTAAATAAAATTCACACATAAATAAACGATCTCTTCACAAAAATAAACAAAAATTTTCCTTAATGAATACTTTGTTTTGTTCTTATTCACGCTAAGTTTCAGCCCACTGACATTTTTTCTATCATCTGCCGAGAAATGTCAGCCCAAAGACAGATCTTTACCTTTGAAGATGGCTAGAATCTCACACTAAATGAAGAAATGGCGTCGCAGGCCGGCATTATATATTTCAACATAGAATTTAACCAAGTCGGCATGGTTTATGAGGGGCCTTCAATGAATTTTGTCAATCAATAGGAAAATAAAGGGCTGCCTTCACTACTAAGGGTGGTCACTAAAGACAGTGCATCACTGAAAGGAAAGAATGTGATGGTACAACAGGACCCGATGTAGGGGCAAAGACGTTTACCATCCATGATAGCTACGTCGACTAGGGGCCTAGTTGTTGCTGATAATGAAAGGATACCATTTGCTCCACTATGAAGAAAGTAATGAAGAAACGCCAACCAAAGAAAAATAGAAAACTTTCTTATGAGAAGAGAAGAGATGTTAGAAAAAGGCAGACAACTTGCTCACTCCTATTCCTGAGGGACACATTTATGATCTAGTCATGAAAGACACCTCCTCTAGCCAGCCCACTTTAGATGAGGAGTCTGAGTTTGTTACAAAGCCAAAGATACTACCAGCTTCAAATGTTCTGTGTACAGGTTGCCCTACCTGAGGTTGCTCTACCTGCAATGCTGAAATACCTGCATGAGCGTCAGCTATAGGGGCATTCATGGAGTGTTCGGAGTGCAATGTCCTACATCTACAAAACTACAACACATTAGATGAATATGCATCTACCGATGATGGATCTCAGACTACTGATTACCTGATAGAGGCAGAGCCATTTGTCCCAACGGATGCAGAGTCATATGTTCTAAGGGGTGCAAAGCCAAATGTCCTATCAGACACAGAATCATAGATTCCATTAGAGCTAGAGACAACACCAGCTTGGGTTCCCGCCGATATCCAAATGAGGGAATACCCGCGACAACTTCTGACTCCCAGTATGGTGGAATATTATAAAATGGGCAAAGTAAATATAAGAGACTTAGAATTCAATGAAGAATTACAAGGAAAATTCGTCAACATACTAAAGGGATTAGAACTGTATACCTGAGTCTTTTCAGAGACTGACGAACAAAATTTTCTTGACTACATTTTTGACCTAAGGGACAGAGGTTAAGCAGGTTTACTTATGGAAAGGACCTATTCTAAGTTGAGGAAATGGATTTGAGGAAATGTATGCAAGGAAAAGGGAGGATTACCATCCAATGTGGCTGCTACTACAACTTGACAAATGATAAACAAGGGAATCCGTCTACGATCCTCAGACACAATCAAGTAGATCCACTACCTCCAAAGATAAAGTGGATGATCAAAAGAATGGTCAGATGGAGTTTTCTGCCTGCTAAATGCATTCCAAATATTTGTATTATCAACATCTATGATGAGAGTGAACGCATACCTCCACACATCAATCTTCATGACTTTCTGAGGCATTTATGTACGGTCTCATTCATGAGTAAAATTATTATCAACATCTATGATGAGGGTGAATGCATACCTCCACACATCAATCTTCATGACGTTGTGAGGCATTTATGTACGGTCTCATTCATGAGTAAAAGTAACATCTTATGTGGGAAAGAAATTGACACCGTCGGCCCTGGTGAGTTCAAAGGCTTTGTGGAGATTCCCCTACCAGTTGGCTTAATGATTGTTCTTAAAGGAAATGGTGAAGACGGTAAAGCATTGCATTCCAAGAGTGCAACAACGCAGGGTGTCCGTAACCTTCTGACGGATGGACGACAGCAAAATACCACAAGGATTTCAGCTAGATCCAGAGCTGGAGGAGCTGTAACTAGAGTAACTACTACCTTACGAGCTATGAGGGGCTTGCACCTCTGAGTGCATGTGAAGGGAACTCTTGTCTTGAAGCATGGCTTAGATGGTAAGCTTGATCAGGAGCTCGTCACAATAGGAACAGACAGTCAGAGGATTCCTTTCTACTTTACTACATTACAGCAATGTGATATGTACTAGAGATGGATAGCCTATAATGTGTACTTGGCATGAGATATTTTGGATGTACTTTGATGCATTTTACATATTGTACTTTTTGAGGTGTTGGCCTACACTTGATCTACAATATTTATTAGAGCAGACTACTGAAGTTTCTTTCAGAAATTTGTTTGTTAGTTCAATTGCCTCAATTGTGCGATGGATAAAAGCCATGAACCATACTTTGGTTCAAAATTACAATGAATAAAGAAGGAAACAACAAAATTTGACAATAATAAAATAAAAAATAAAATAACCAACAAACAAACAACAAAATAAATATCTTTTGAAAATCAACCAACAAAAATTTAATTTTTGAAAACATATTTTGAAAATTAAACATGATAAAAACTACAAGAAAAAAAACATTTGTTGAGTTGACTCTCTCGATTTTGAGGTCTCTTACTTTTTGCTCGCGCATAACAGCTATCTTTATATACACTAATTCTCTTAACATCCTCGCGGAGTTCCACGTTCTGCACAAAACCTCACAAAAATTCACAAATCTTCTTCAACAATGTCAACCTCTTCACATGACACATTTCTTTGGATTCAACATCACCAATTCTCATTTTTGACTCAGCCCCTAATTTATGATTCACCCTTTTGAGGTCGGTCCTTACCTTCTGACGCTCTCTCTTGAGATTGATCATAACCTTTCAATTCTCATTTTTGAATCAATCCCTAATTTTTGATTCACCCTTTTTAGGTCGGTCCTTACCTTCCGACACTCTCTTTTGAGATTGATCACTACCTTTCAATTCTCATTTTCAAATCAGTCCCTAATTTCTAATTCATCCTTTTCAGGTCAGTCCTTACCTTCCGATGATCTTTTTTGAGATTGATCCTTACCTTTCAATGTTCATTTTTGAATCAGTCACTAATTTTTTATTCACCTTTTTGAGGTCGGTCTATACTTTCCGAAGCTCTCTTTTGAGATTAATACTTACCTTTCAATTCTCATTTTTGGATTAGTCCCTAATTTTTTATTCACCCTTTTGAGGTCGGTCCTTACCTTTCGACGCTCTATTTTGAGATTGATCCTTACTATTCAATTCTCATTTTCAAATTAGTCCCTAATTTTTTATTCACCCTTTTGAGGTCGGTCCCTACCTTCCGACGCTCTCTTTTAAGATTGATCACTACCTTTCAATTCTCATTTTTGAATCAGTCTCTAATTTCTGATTCACCCGTTTGAGGTGACGTTACCTTTCGACGCTCTCTTTTGAGATTGATCCTTCCCCTTCAATTCTCTTTTTTGAATCAGTCCTTAATTTTTTATTAATCTTTTTTAGGTCAGTCCTTACCTTCCGACACTCTCTTTTGATATTGATCCTTACCTTTCAATTCTCATTTTTTAATCAGTCCCTAATTTCTGATTCACCCTTTTGAGGTCAGTTCTTACCTTCCGACGCTCTCTTTTGAGATTGATCCTTACCTTTCAATTCTCATTTTCAAATCAGTCTCTAATTTATGATTCACCCTTTTGAGGTCCGTCCATACATTCTGACGCTCTCTTTTGAGATTGATTCTTATCTTTCAATTCTCATTTTTGAATGAGTCCCTAATTTTTTATTCACTTTTTTGAGCTCGGTCCTTACCTTCTGATGCTCTCTTTTGAGATTGATCCTTACCTTTCAATTCTCA
>NW_018252773.1:12565-12795 GCF_001263595.1 Phalaenopsis equestris
TGTTGGCTATTCCTAGAAAACTAGAAAAGGAACCCTCACCATTAGAAATTCTAAACTCCTCTTTACTTAACTTGAAGTTCTACATATTGGTCCTAACCTCTAGCACTTAGTATGTGGGGTCACTATGGGGGAGCTCAAGAAGAGTTTTTGTAAGACTGTTGTACCTTAGGGTTGGCCCTGGTTGTTGGTTTAGATCTGAGGCGCTCACCAGCAATCACCTCACTCAAAAT
>NW_018252774.1:0-892 GCF_001263595.1 Phalaenopsis equestris
GAATTAATCCACAACCTTACATATCGAACAATCATTGAAATGGGTCTCACGGGTAGGAGTAGGAACCAAAGCCAGCAAAGCCATCTCCCAACCACTCCTCGGGTAAAGGCTGAACAAAGCAACACAGCCCTCAATCAAAGCCAAACTGAGCCCAACAAGAAACAAAGCCAAAGCCGAGTCAACAAGGCTAAAACAAGCAAAGACAGCCCCCACCTTAGAGCCAATCCAAGTCTCGCAAAGGCCAAACAAAGCAAACACAGCCCATACTAGAGTCAAACCCAGCCCAGCAAGGCTAAACAAAACCAACACAGCTCCCCATCTAGAACCAAACCAAGCTCAACCAAGAACCAAAGCCAAAGCCAGCCCTCAACTAGAGCCAATCCAAGTCCAGTAGAGGCCAAACAAAAGGCAGCAGGGCTAAAACACAAGAGCCCTTAAAGCCAGGAAGAGAGCTCTAACATCTCAATAAAAACCAAGACTCAAGTTTCCACAGAAACCGACGTCCCATACTCCTGAAATGAAAACCGAGCACCAACAAAAGCCCAAAGCCGAGCCATTTAAAGCCCAAAACCAAGCCTAACGATATCAAAATCCAGACTCCCATAAAGCATTAAAGATCCAACCATTTCACCCCAAAACCGCGACTTCAAATCAAGCCAAAATCAAGTTCAACAAGAACCAGAAACCAAATCCGAGTTCGACGAGAAACAAGAAGTCAAAATCGAGCTCAACGAAAACTCAAAAGTCAAAGTCAGAGCTCAACAAGATTAAAACAAGCCCAAGCATTGATATAATCTGAGCCATACAACTAATTGAGTCATACAACATTGAAGCTCTAGCCATTTTAAGCCCAAGGCATGACCTGCATGTCTAAACATTCTAAGCATGAAAT
>NW_018252775.1:0-791 GCF_001263595.1 Phalaenopsis equestris
ATGTTTGGAAAATTTACATACCTAACACACAATTCCTGATGTATTTGCAAATCAAACACCATACATAGAACTCTGCACAACTCACAGAGATGACCCGAAAAGATCATGCTCTGGAAGGCTGATTGGTAGCAAGAATGACGCAAAATACAGCTGTATGTAAATTTCCCAAGGATTTTTAACCGGTTGCCGGTTTTGGGCAGGATTAATTTTATAAATAATCCTCCTCAGAAATGGGCCGCGTTATTTATGTTTGAGTTATTTCAGAATTATTAAAAATAACCTAAAAATAACATGAAAATAACTCAGGAGTAGCCTACGCGGTACGTAAAGCTGCGTCAGACAGAAAATGGCTTCATCACTTCCCTCAATGAAGAACAAGAACTGTACTCTAAAAATAAAATAATAAAATAATTTACATATATACCACTTAATTAGTAAGCATTTAACTTTCATATGATTCACCTTGTGTAATGGCAGGCTAACTAATTAGAATTTAGCACCTTCGAGAGGATTAAAACGTGAAAATTGTTAATCCTAGCAATGCTGGCTTTTAAAATTCGAAATATACTAAATCTCCCCTTTTTTTTTTTTGGGAAATTTATAAACATGGAAATAGTTTTTTATGTATTTACAAATTTAACACCAAAATAAATTGAGGTGCATCAAGCAGAATACAGAATCGGTTTTCCCTGTCTTACTGAAACTCGAAATCGAGGAATCAAAAAAAAAAAAAAAACAAAATTATATAATTTCACATCTAGCCATGGCGGAAAAAAAGGGGGAAAAAAGTT
>NW_018252776.1:0-5674 GCF_001263595.1 Phalaenopsis equestris
AGCCATAGAAGGTATATGCATATCTTAAAATGTCATAAACCTTAACCAGAAAACACCAATATTAGAAGAAGACTAAAGGTTTAAAAAATACATGATTTGAATTTTGAGGAGCATAGGCCTCAAAATGGACTGTTAGCTCACTTAGGCTTGGGACAAATATTAGATCTCAAATAAGGTTGATGTCTTAAAGATATATAAAAAATTTAGTCTCTTTTTGTGCAAAATTTTTTCTGTGCGGACTCCTGACGTAGCTCTACGTGCAACACGGGGTATTCTTGAGTTATTATCAGGTTTTCTGGGTTATTTTCAATAATCTCAAAATAACCCAGAAATAAGGTTTTTTTTGGGTTATTTCGAGATTATTGAAAATTACCAAGAAATAATCTGAAAATAACTCAGGAATAACCTGCACCGCACATAGAGGTACGTCAGGTGTCCGGACAGAAAATGCGCACCTTTTTGTGGGGTGAGGGAGAAGGTTAGGTTCAAGGATTGAGAGTTCATCAAGCTTTAGTGTTTTTAAGAATTGCATTTAACAAAATCAATACATAAAAAAAATATAAGGGTCAGTGATGTCTTATTTCAAAATCTCATACAATATGGAATACATTTTATTAATTTCACCTAAATTTTATTAAATTCATCATGTCATTTAAACTCACATTATAGCTCCCACCAGGTATTCTATTTCTCTTTGATATTTATAGCAACGATAACATATCCACCTCCAACTACAGCTCATCTGAAATGATTTTAATGACATTAAAATCAAAGCTAATACCTTGCTTCACTCGACTAACATTTGATATCAAGCTGAAAACTCAAAACAAGTTTATCTAACAAGAACAATCAATGCCAAGTTTTAGGGAAGATCAATCAATGCCAAGTTTTAGGGAAGATCAATCAATGCCAAGTTTTAGGGAAGATCAATCAATGCCAAGTTTTAGGGAAGATCAATCAATGCCAAGTTTTAGGGAAGATCAATCAATGCCAAGTTTTAGGGAAGATTCAAACTTTAGTCAATTTATGAACGACAAGCTTATGCAGTCGGAGTATGTTAAAGATAATTATATTTTGCTTAAGCATGAAAATATTTAATCTCTTTCAAAGGGAGGTGGAGCCCATAAGAAGAGGAGACTGGAATTTTTCTCCCACCCTAGAGGATCTTTATATATTAAAAGGATGTATGACCAACAAGTTATTAGGAGATGAAATTTCTTCCAAAATATTACTAGTGATTATTGACATTACATCTTCTATCCCTAATATCCACTCAAATTTTTTTTGGGCCATCATCACATAAATGAATCAATTGAGACTTTCAATATTAGAATTTCAAATAAAGAATGATCATTTATGGATTATACCAACATGAGAGCAATTTGGTGCTCTTGGTGGAGGAACACTTGACCCTAAAAGAAGATACACACCACTTCTTTAATATAGTATCAAGCCTCCCTATAATGAAAGATTGGTGCTTATGAAGAGACAATCAAGCACCGTCAATATCATATAATATAGAATTTTGCATGATTGTAAAAATTAAAACTTGTTGAATGAATATAGAAGCATGAATTTCTCTCATTGTAAAGGGATCTTTATACTTCAGAAATTTGGGTGTTGTAGCAGTCGTGCATGCATCATTGTGCGCACACATCATTGCTCAATAGAGCCTTTATAATAAATTCAAGTAAATTTTAAGAATTTAATGTTTCAATACTTCTAATTTTAATTGATGTGTAACTTCAATAATGATTAAAATTAAAATTATTAAAATTTTACTTAACTGACAGTCTTGAATGTAGGTTCATGTTGATGTCCACTGATTGGTCTCATTATATTTTTTTTTTCTAAAATTGTAATTTATTATTACAGAATTTTTCTACTATTTGATTTTTCTTGAACCATCAGAGAATTTGACTCCCAAAAATATGGGGCAGCCTATATTTCACCAAAAAAATCACTTAGTTACAAACTTTGATGAACTTCGTATTGGGTAATTTCAATCAAATTCATGATTATTCAAGCTTCAATTTAAGCATATTTAAAGTAAAATTAAATGTCTCAATAATATAAATTTGCCGAAAATAAAAGTAGTTTAATCAGAGTTCAAGCAAGCTGCAATCAAGAATTAAAAGTAGAATTAAAATCTTTGAAGTATTATAAAAAATCAGAAGATCTCATAATTTAGAATGCTTACAGTTGAATTGAGCTGCTCAACTAAAAAAAAATCAACTAGGCTAGGATCACTCAATAATGACATTTTTAAGACACCTAAATTCAGAAAGAATGGTCTGAAAACAATAATAATTGTCAATAGTGTTTTGTGAATTTAGCTAAATTTAGCAAAGTGAAACATTTTAACTATAATAGGAACCCATTTCAACATGAGGAGATCAAAGAGCAAAATTTGAACTCATCAAAGCTAGACACAAACAATAAAGATTTATTATCACCAATGTTTGTATTTTAACAGTGATTAATGATTATTATTGCTTGATTATTATCTTTAGGTGGCTATTCACTTATCAATTAATTAATGTTATCGTTCTTCAACTTTTATTGTGTTTACAGAAGAACTAGTAAACACTCAAAATTTTGGAATCTAGTCTTCCCACATTGAGAGAAAGAATGGAGCTTTGTAATTTTAATAATATAGTACATTATTTTTGGTTGAGCAAAACCTCATAGTTTTTTCTCCCTTTTTTTGGATTTCCATCTTGGGGGATTAAAATTCAATCAAAATTTATTTTTTAAAATGAATGAGTGAATAAATAAATGAAATGAAATAAATTTTTGAGGATAACATATAAAATTTAAAATACATTTTTTTAACTTAAATGTTATGAATAAATATCTTTAATTTTCTAATATTTTTTTCATAGCATAGAAATTGTCAATGATTGATTCTATGTTACCAATTCATTGTGACATCATTTTTAATATATATTATTAGTGAACTGGCAAAAAAATTACTTTTCATTTTATTTTGAAATCTTATCTTGACAATCTTCTTAGTTGAAAATGTGCATTCAGTTGTTGTTGAAATAGACAATGTTAAAAGCATTCTCATTAAACGATTAATAAGATGATATATGATTGATTTTCTTATCTTAGGCAACATTAAACCTAAATAAGAGTTTTTGATATATTCTGAATTTTTTTTTTATTATGAAAACTTTAATTTAAAATGCTATAATTAAATTTTCAAGTGTAGCTTATTGTGTATGTGAAGTGTGCATGATAGAATTTTTTTGCTAGTTGATAAATATCATCAATTTTTAATGATCAATATTCATGGTAAGAATCCAATGCAAAATTCATAATTAATAATTAGACGATGTTTTTTTTATATCAGTTATTTATCTCAATATATGTGTATCGAAGTGACTATGAAAATATCAACATTACAGTGATGCTCTATTATAATAGTATTTTCTCATAACAAAAATGTTTTTGACTTCGAAGGTAAGGAGCATTCATATATGGAATATGTATTAAATTTTTTGCATCATAAGTTCAAATTTTGGAATAGAGAAGGCCATCTTGTTTTTTTAGAATTTTGAAGAAGATATTTGGTTGTTAATGTTAAATGCATGACATTTAAGATGCCTTGTGATTTCATTTATAAGCTTGACAAATCATTTGTAAGTTCTACAATTTCTATTATAATAAAAATATAATAAAATGAGGTAATTACAACATAAGCTCCATCAACTTCACTATTTTGATTTGATGAATTTCCTTTTAAAACAACACAAGTGACATCATATATATTCACTAAACTATGAAGATAACTCAAATATGAGCCCTAACTTGTATCTTATGTATGTTATGTTGTATCAATCGGTGTCTGATCTTAATTAATTTAAAATGATTTTATTTAATATTTGTAAAAAAATATTTTAGAAAAATTAAATTATATATTTAAATTTAAGGAGATAATTATAATCTTTATGAGAAATTATTTAAAATAATTATTTAATTTAAAATATAATTATTAATAACAACTAAATTTTAGAGGGGGTAACTTTTTTTATGTATAATATGGTATTATATACTCATTGAAATTCTAAGGGGGTGGGGTGGGGTTGGGGGGAATTTTTAATATGTAATATGTTATTACATAGTTTGAAGAATTTGCACCCTTTAGGTAATTTAGGTTGTGCTTGGGGCTGCTGCAACTTATTAATATGTTGTTGATCTGCAGTTGCCCAAAAAAGTTGTTGTGCAGAAGCTGCTATGGATAAGTTGACTCAACTGTTTGTTTTTACTATTTAGAAATAACTGTAACACAATTGTTTTTAGACAAATGATCATTCTGGCCGAGTGTAGTAATGTCATTTACAACAAAACTGATATAAAAAGATATTTGATATGTTAGAAGCAAAAATTCACTTCATAACAGTGTAAAAAATAAGATATACACCTCACTTAGCGGTGAGTATCATCATTACTAAAATAAAGAAAAAGATTATTAAAATAACATTTAATATTATGATAATATTATTTTTAAAATGGATAAGGCGTTTGTCACGAGCTAGGCCATCCTCTATGACTACTATCCATTCTTGATCACTCTCGGCGGTGGAATCTACCAGTCTATCTACCCACTGGAAGAAGTCGCACTTGTACGTGATTCTCCACGGGCACCTGTAAAACTGTCTCCCATAGCTATGTGTCTGATGTGACGTGAGCAGGGAACTCTTTAGTCTGCAATGGCATAACACTCCTTGAGAGGACCTTGAAATCCTTGAACTCAACTTCTATGAATGCTTCAAAAGACAATTCATTAGTCTTAACACAAATATATATTAATAAAAAAGTAATTAATTACAGTTTTGTGCATGCAATGGGTCTCATAGGACTCATTATACCAACCAACGAATCTGTCACTACAAAAAGATAATAGACCTTATATAACAAAGGTACCCACGTAAAACCAAGATCGTGTGTGTCACGTATGCATATCATAAAAAATACCATCCGAATGAACCTCAAAAGCCGTATCGTTAAAAAAAAGAGAGAAACTTTGTTGCATTCAATAGGATTTCACATGTGGCACCAACCAATACCATCAATCAGACCATCTTGAAGAACCCAAACGATCTAATGTCTGATCATGGACCTCTCAAACCTACCAAAAGACAAACAAAAGACAGGAAAGAAGGAAAAAAAAACACTTATAAATGCAGAAAAAAACCCGAACAATCATAATCAAATATACAGGAACGAAAATAAATTAGCTTAAATTGTGATTTAATTATGGTTTTTATTATATTAAAAATTTATTTTAAATTATTATTTCCTCATGAACTGCTTGATGAAGTTTTTCATGCTCTTTGAAGCATTGATATCTCTGCATATTTTTGTCACATTATTATATGTGGACATATTATCTTATTCTTTCAGCTTCCATTAATAATAATTTATAAAAAAAATATTTTTATAATTGGACTTATTTCGATATACTTCTCTTGTTTGGTCAAAAATTCTAATGAGTTAAATGAAAACACTAAAGGATATAATTAAAAGGTTACCATGGTTAATTTAATTAGTAACTCAAGTTTGAGACACCAAATTATAATAATGAAAGAGCATAAACAAATATATATATATATATATATATATATGTATATATATATATATATATGTATATATATATATATATGTA
>NW_018252776.1:13172-14949 GCF_001263595.1 Phalaenopsis equestris
TGTACCCTAGTTCCAAGTCAACACCCAGGGTCAATTCTAAAGCCAAGTAATCCTATAGGAACTCTTCTTGAATTCTCTCATAATGATCTTACCTATTAAATGCTAGAGGTTAAGATCAATATGTTAAACTTCAAGTTGAGTAAAAAGAAAGGCTTTGAATTTCTAATAGTGAGGGTACCTTTTCTAGTTTTCTAAGACTAGTCAATAGGAAAGTCCTATGGCTAGACCTAGGCTACTGAAGAAGTTTCTAGACCTCAACCAAAAGTGAGGTCAACAAGAAGCTTGAGGATTAGTGCCTAGTCAAAAATTAGTTCCACATCAGATCTTTTTAAAGTAAAAGACTTGAGAAACTCTTAAGCTTATATATATAATATAGTAAGTAAAATTATTTTTAATGAAAATTTTTAAGTGGAGATAATAAAAGAACTAAATTCTAAATTTGGAAAATATAGAAACTCATATTTTCATACCTCTTCACTTTAAAGATTTCTAAACTTTAAGTTGGTCTCATTCACTAGATGTTTTTCTAAATTAGACTACTATATTTACGAAAATAAATTTTAGAACCTCCTAAAGAAACTCATATACATAATCATACTTATTTAGTTTTTGAAGATTGAAGTGTCACTTTAGGATAAGTAACATTTTAAGTTTGAGGGATTTTGATACACTTAAAATAAATAGTGTTTTTATACACTTTTTTATACCTATTTTTGAGATATTGTACTTTAATGGAAGGTATTTGTGTGTTTTTTCTTCAGGTACAACTAAAAAGGAGAAAAATGGCAAACTGAGTGAAAAAGGATCAAATATGGAGCAAAAATGAATAAAATTATTCAAAAGTATTTTGGTGCCTAAGCGCCGATCCGGCGCTTACGCTCCTATGAAATAAAGAAGGCCCGCCTAAGCACCAGAGGCGTCGCGCTTAAGCGCCAATGACAGTCACTTGACGGGTTAATTCATTTTGATGAATTTTGAAGGGACATTTGAGGCACCTACTGGCTAAAGAGGGTGGTTATAACCACTAGAAACAAAAATATGGTTAAAAGAATTGTGAAAGGATGCATCCTTTGGAGAATACATCAAATTTGGACACATTTTAAAGAAATAGCAAGGCACCTCTTGAAAAACTATGAATTGAGAGGCCTGGGACTTTTCGAGAGGTTGCTTCTAATCTCTTCAAGTGTTTCTTTTAGAATCTTATTTGCTATGATTTCTGGGAGAGACTATAAGATGTCAATATCTACCTTTATTTTAGTTTTAGTTTCTAGTTTTTCAGATTTAAAAGTGTTGTAAGAAGAGAAGAGATTCAAACAAACTTTAGATTTTGGTGGTGGATTTAAGATAATTTGCTATCTTTGTGTTACTATATTTGGTTTTAATTGAAACTTTTTGTTGGTTTGATAATGATTTCTTCTTTTAAACTAAAGTGTGGTTTTATCTTCTCCATGAATTCTGAGTAGTTTTCTTTGTCTTTTTCCTTAAAATGATAAGTAAATAAAGTATTAGATGGAAGTTGTGGGGAGTATTGATCTTTAATGTTGGAAGAAGTTGTGATGATTTAACTCCATGACTTCATTTACTTCTTGATTTGGCCCATCGAGATGTTAAAATTTGTTGTGAGAACATGTAAGAATAGGGATCGTATTGTCTCAGTCAACAATTAGAAAGAATCACATGAGATTTTATGGATGAGAATGTAATTCATATGATTGAGTGCAAATAAATAGGAAAATAATCTTTGAAAGGTGTAGAGTTAGAGGACTTTAAAGTGACA
>NW_018252776.1:15053-20960 GCF_001263595.1 Phalaenopsis equestris
CTGGTATCTTCTCTGCCTAGCCGGTCTTCAGAACTATTCATACTTTAAATTAGCCAATTTATATTGTAGCATCTCTAATAAAGGTAATGAATAATATTGCTCCTATTTGGCACAACACAATTTTTCATACTTCTGCAACTGAATTCCTATACTTATTACTGATTCATGATAAGGAAAAAGATATTTCATTTTCAGTGCTTCTTATCTTACAAAAACTCAAGTTATCTTTAGAATTTGTTATTATATTGTCAAAATATCAAAAATACCAAAAAGAATTGAACTTTAATTATTGTGATAATATTATTAGTTTAAGTAATTGTCTTTTTGAAATATAAGTTTGTTACTTAATAGTGCATATTGTGAACAATCCCCGTGGGTTCAATATTCGGGGCTTAATCAAAGTCCTATATTACTTGATAACGATATATATACATTCGTAGTATCCCTATATATATATATAACTTGATAACGATATGTATACTTGCGCAGTATCCCTATATATATATATATATATATTAAAAATTAGAATTCTTATTTTCTTCAGGATCAAGTTTTTTTTGTTGTTACAAAGTAGGAAAGATAAGTGAAGAATATAATCGCATACATTGTTATAATGTTGCATACAATCAGTCAGGATCACCCATGCATGAAAAATTTTAATTTCCAAATTAAAATTTAGAGGCATTTCATCTCTTTTTGAAATATTACTTACTATCTGACACCGATCACATGTTTATATATATATATATATTAACATCTCTAAATAGAGTAGGCCAATAAAATCCATATTGTAAAATTTTATGAATAGTTCTATCATTCCTAAAATGTCCTCCAAATTCAGAATCATGACCTTTCTGAATAATTTCATGAATTTCTTTGTAAGGCACACATCATCTCATTATTAAATCTTTGCAATGTTTATAAAAATAGGGGTCATCCTAAAAATAAGACTTTGCATCGTGAATGAATTTCTTTTCCTGTTGTTTTGTTAATTCATATGGTAAAATATCACTAAAAATATAATTTACAATATCAGCATACCATGGTATTTCCCATTGTATTACAGTATAAATTTGTTCATCAGGAAAATTTTCATTAATTGTTTTTCCATGTCAAGTATTTCTTCTTGTTCTAGCCTACATAGATGATTAGAAATTTGATTATCAATCCCTCTCCTATCTACTATTACAAAATCAAACTCTTGCATCAGATGTTCCTATATAATTAATCTTGGTTTCGCATCCTTCTTTTGCATCAAATATTTAATAGTTGAATGGTCAGTATGCACAACATATTTAGCTTCAATTAGATATGAACTAAACTTATCAAAAGCATACACAATGGCTAATAACTCTCTTTTAGTGGTGGTGTAGTTGATCTGAGCATCATTAAGAATCTTACTAGTATAGTATATAACTTTAAAAATCTTCTGTCATAATACAGCTCCAATAGCAAAATCACTAGCATCACACATTAACTCAAAATGGTTCTCCCAATTTAGTGAAATAATTATAGGAGCAGTGTTCAATTTTTCTTTTAAATTTTCAAAGGTTTTAAGGCAATCTTGGTTGAAATCAAATTTTATATGTTTTTTCCAGAAGTTGGCAGAAGGGTTTAGTAATTTTTGAAAAAGCTTGAATACATCGTCTGTAAAATCTAGCATGTCTTAAAAAGCTCCTAACTCCTCTTACATTAGTAGGCAGAGGTAAGTTTGATATAGCCTAAATTTTTGCAGGATCTATTTTCATGCCATTTTTTGAAATTTTATGCCCAAGCACAATTCTTCCTGCAACCACAAATTGACAGTTTTCACAGTTCAATACGAGATTAGTCTTTTCACATCATTTAAGAACTTTCTCTAAATTATTTAAACATATTTCAAATGAAGTTCCAAACACAAAAAATCGTCCATAAGAACTTCAAATCTCTTTTTCAATTAAATCACTAAAAATTAACATCATACATCTTTGAAATGTTGCAGGCACATTACATAATCCAAAGGGCATTCACCGAAAAGCAAAAGTTCCATAGAGACTAGTAAATGTTGTTTTCTCTTGATCCTCTAGAGCTATAGGTATTTAATGATAACATGTATATCAATCTAGAAAACAAAAATATCTGTGCCCAGCCAACCTATCCGACATCTGGTTCAAAAAGGACTGGTTCAAAAAGGATAAAGGAAAATGATCCTTCCTGGTGGAAAAATTTAATTATCTATAGTTTATGTAGATTCGCCATCCAGTGACATATCTTGTTGGTATTAATTTATTATCCTCATTTGGCACCATGGCCACACCTCCTTTCTTTAGAACACAGTGAATTGGACTTACCCATGCACTGTCTAAAATAGGATATGTTATTCTAGCATCTAACCATTTCAAAATTTCTTTCTTCACAACTTCTTCACAACTTCTTTCATCATAGGCATCATAGGATTTAATCTCCTTTAAGGATCAGCTCTTGGCTCATGTCTATCTTCCAATAAAATTCTTCAAACAAATTGAAGGACCAATTCTTTTAATATTAGCTAATGTCCATCCAAAGGCTTTTTTATATCTTCTCAAAGTTTCCAACAACTATTGTTCTTACTCGTCAGTTAATTATGAAGATGCTATAGTAGGTAATGTAGATGAATCTCCTAAGAATGCATACTTCAAATGTGTAGGAAGTGTTTTCAGTTCTTGTTTAGGAGGTTTCTCAATACATCAAATCATATTTTATTAATTTTTGTAAACTCTAACATTTCAAATTTTTTTGGGACATAATCCAAATCTTCTTTACTCACTTCTGTAGATTCATCTTGAATTTTATCCTCATCTTGATATTCCATATATTCCTTTTCTAATTCTCTTTCAAATGTCTTTAAAAAATATTCATGGCTTAGATATTCATTAATATCCATTATAAATCATTCAATCTCTTGCTCCTTTGCAGAGTATCTCATTGATTTTGTAATATTAAATGTAACCTCTTGATCACTAACTCTCATAGTTAGTTCTCCTTTCTACACATCTATCAAATCTCTTCCAGTGGCAAGGAATGGCTTTCCTAAAAGGATAGGAATTTTTTTTATCTCCCTTCATATCTAATACAATAAAATCAATAGAAAGATAAATTTATCAAATTTTACTAAAACATCTTCTACAACTCCTTTAGGATTGGTAATCAAACAATCAGCTAATAGAAGAGTTACAGTTGTAGGTGAAATATCTCCTAAACCCAACCTTCTGAAAATTGATAAAGGCATAAGATTAATACCGGCTCATAAATCACATAAAGCTTTTCAAAAAAATCTTTTGTCAATAGCACAAGGAATAGTAAAACTTCCAGGATCTTTCAATTTTTCAAGAAACTTCTTTTGAGTTATAGCGCTACACTCTTCATTGAGTGCAACAGCATCATTATCTATAAATTTCCTTTTCTTATTAAGTATATTCTTCATAAACTTCACATAGATTGGCATTTGTTCTAAAGTTTCAACAAATGGAATATTTATCTTTAATTTTCTCAATATTTCTAAAAATTTTGAAAACTGGTTTTCTCTATTTTTCTGCTTCAATATTTAAAGAAATGGAGGTGGTGGTCTTTCCACGATGATTTTTATTTGTTTAATAGGACATTTAGACTCAAAATCAAAATCTTCAACCAATTTTTCATTTTCCACCTCATCATTTTTAACTTCAACTTCCACTTCTTTTTCAACTCTGATTTTTTATTCTTTTCCACTTCTCTATTGAATAGCCTTAATTTTCTCTCTATTTTGATCTTTAGGATTTACTTCGACATTACTAGGCAACGTTCCTGGATGTCTATTGCTAAGTGCAGTAGCAATACATCCCAATTGATTTTCCATGTTTTTAATTGTAGCTCCTTGACTTTGTAATTGGCTTCCCTTTTGCAATATCAATTCTTCCAATGAAAACTTTTTTTCCTTACTCTACAAATTTTTAAAACCTGGAGGGTTATAAGTTTATAAGTTAGATTTCCTTGATTGTTGGAGTTTCCAAATGGGTTCGCAGTGTTTTTTCCTTATTGCTAATTTGCAGCATTAGAGTTAGTGTTACTCCAACTAATATTTGGATGATTCTTCCAATCAAGTTTATAATAACTGGCATAAGGATTATTAGAATAATTATTTATTACATTTAAGGTCTCATAAGAAGATTGAGATTTTATCATTTGTCCCAATGACTTTTCCCTTTTCCTCAAGCACAGCAAGCACAGGTGATGTCTGAGAATAATTAATTCCATATTGATCTATCTTCTTTGATATAGCAGCTATTTGGGCATGTAACATAGATATTACATTAGAATCCTGAATACTAGCTACTCTTTTTGGAATTACCCTTTTAGAGGGTCATTGAAAATTATTACTAGTCGTCTCTTCAATTAAAGAATATGCTTCATCCATTGGTTTTGACATCAATGATCCACCAGCAGTAGCGCCAATTATTGATCTAAGAGATCAAACAAATTCATTATAAAAAGTTTGAATTATTGACCAATCAGACAACACATGGTGTTAACACGTCCTAAGGAGATCTTTAAATCTTTCCCAGGCTTCATAAATTGATTCCCCTTCAAACTGACAAAAAGAAGTAATAACCTTTCTAAGCTTAGCAGTTTTTGAAGGTGGGAAATATTTAGATAAAAATTTTTGTCATAATTCTCCCCAAATTCTGATAGATCCAGGTGTTAATGATTTTAACCATATCTTAGCTTTATCCCTTAGTGAAAAAGGAAGAAGTCTATGTCTGACGGCAGCATTCGACACTTTATCATATTTAAAAGTAACACACAATTCTAGAAAACTAACAAGGTGTAAATTAGGATCTTCAATTGGTGTTCCCACGTACTGATTATTTTGTACCATTTGGATAATAACAGGTTTAAGCCTAAATGAGTTGGTAGCTACAGCAGGGTTTTGTATACTCAAATGAATTTCATCTGGTGTAGAATTAGCATAGTCTCTTAAAAGTCACTAATGGTAGTCACTAATGGTGGTCATTTTCATTTCCATCATTACTCAAATTGCAAGCCGTCTCTTAAAAGTCACTAATGGTGCTCATTTTCATTTCCATCATTACTCAAATTGCAAGCCTTTTTGCTAATATGATCTATCTCTTTTTGTTGTTTTCAATTTTTTCTAATATATCTTTCTAAGAATCGTAAGGCACTAAATCTTCAGATCTTACACTATGCATAAACAAACACAATGGGTAATTAAATTAAGCAAACTCACTAAAATATGAAAATATTCAAAATAAACTAAAAAACACTCTCTTTTTTTATTTTTAGAATAAAAATACTATAAATTATAAAATAACTTACTACTACTTTTCTTTACTTCCCTGGCAACGGCGTCAAAAACTTGATGCGGGTGGATTTAGTGTGTTAGTTTTGCAAATATTTCTCAATATTACAAAATACACACGAAAAATACAATAACAAATATGTAAATTACTCTCAGCAAAATAGCTTTAATTAAAATAGTTTTTATCTTTTAATAATCTTTAAACGGCCAAATCTCCTTTAAAAATAATGCAAGTAAATGTATCCATCAAGTAATAAAGAGCTCTAATGGAGTCCTAGTTATCGATCCCACGAGGAAGTTGGAAATGCCAGTAAATAAGTTCCTAAGATTATAATGCAAAGTACTATTTTAAAAATACAAAAAGAAAAGTACAAAGTTTAAATATTAAGTAACAAATGAATGTTAATTAAAATGCAGTTGAAAAACAAAGTTAACAAAACTAAATGCCCCACTTTCAAAAGTAAAAGTATGAAATTTTAAAACTAAGATGTTGTGATGGAATGTTCAAATTTAAGAAAGCATCATTCCCCTTTACAATGAGTACATTGTTTATGAAGGAATTAAAATCATTTGAATATATATATATATATATA
>NW_018252776.1:21544-21943 GCF_001263595.1 Phalaenopsis equestris
AACTTAAAAAGACAACTTGAGTTTTTGTAGAAGAAAAATACTAAATATGAAAATATCTTTCTCCTTATCATGAATTAGTAATAAGTATAGGAATTCTATTGTGAAAGTATGCATATTGTGTTGTGCCAAATAGGAGCAATAATATTCTTTACTCTTACTAAAGATGCTATAAAGAACATTGGCTAATTTAAAGTTTGAATAGTTCTGAAGACCAGCAAGGCAGGAAAGATACTAGCTCTCACTCTAGAGTTTCCTCGATTCCCTCCACATAAGGTCTAACATCTCTTATCAGAACTTATGACAATAAACCAAGTTGGGGGCTTTAACATGTCACTTTAAAGTCCTGTAACTCTACACCCTTCAATGAATATTTCCCTATTTATTTGCACTCAATCATAC
>NW_018252776.1:21994-23053 GCF_001263595.1 Phalaenopsis equestris
TGAGACAATACCAGCTCGGTTCTTACATGTTCTCACAACAAATTTTAACGTTTGGATTGGCCAAATCAAGAAGTAAATGAAGTACATGGAATTAAATCATCACAACTTCTTCCAACATTAAAGATCAATACTCTCCACAACTTCCATCCAACACTTAATTACTTATCATTTTAAGACGAACGATAAAGAAAACTACTTAGAATCTATGGAGAAAATAAAACCACACTTTATTTTAAAAGTAGAAATCATTGTCAAACCAATAACAAGTCTCAATTAAAACCAAAAGTAGTCTGAAATAAAAGATAAAAAACTTATCTCAAGTCCTCCACCAAACTCTTGAAGTTCCTTCAAATCTCTTCTCTTTTACAACACTCTCAATGTAAAAGTAAAATAAAAACGATAAATATGTGAAGCCTAAAAACCTCTCCAACTAACTCCCCAATTTTAGAACTTTCAAAACTTTCTCAGTACTTTCAAGACCCCTTTAGAACTTTCACACCTTTTCGGGCCTTTTCAGGACCCCTTTCAAAATCTCAATCTTCCTTCTTTTATAATTCTCCAAAAGGTGACTTGGTATCTCTTCAAAATGTGTCTTGATTTGATGTATTTCCCCAGCAGATGCATCCTTTTGCAATAATTTTTGTCCATGGTGGTTGTAACCACCTATTAATCCAATAGGTTCCTCAAAAACCTCTTCAAAATTTGCAAAAATCTAATTTACTCATCCAATAAATGCCACTCACGCTTAAGCATGGGGCCTCTAGCGCTTAGGCGCGGCCTTCTCTGTTTCACCGACGCTTCAGCCTCACACCCAGCGTCAGATCTAGCGCTTAGGCGCCAAAACACTTTTGCACATTTTTCACCTACTTGCTCCAAATTTGATCCTTTATTCACTCCTTTAAGAATTTTTCATCTTTTTGCCTGTACCTGAAAGAAAAACACAAAAATCCCTTCCATTAAAGTGCAATATCTCAAAAATAGGTATAAAAATATTTCTAAAAATACTATATATTTTAGGCGTATCAAAATCCCCCTAACTTAAAATGTTACTTGTCCTCA
>NW_018252776.1:24006-27861 GCF_001263595.1 Phalaenopsis equestris
AGTGGGTATAAACATAAAAGCAAACTAACACACTAACTTGATTTCACAATCTCAACATAAAAACAAACTCACAAACATGATAAAAGAAAACTATAGGGTAGCAGTTTCTGAAATTTAATATTTAAGACCTAAGTTTGTAAGATTTTCATCTTTTTAAAAGACATAGAATTAAGTTCTAAACTAACTAAATCACAAAACCCACAGCAGTTACTACCCTAGAATTTAAAAAAAAACTACTAACTAACACAAACATTACAATAACAATAAAATACAAAAGTCCAAAACACAATACATAGTACATTTCATCACAAAGATGCAAATGTAGCAGTACCACACCACATAGTTCACAACATAAAAATAAACAACACATCACAAATCTTAAGTCCAAAGCACATAGTCTAACACATGTTACAAACATAAAAATCTCTTAATTCTACTCCTCATCTTCTAAATCACCGTTATACCACTTTTCTCCATGCTCATTATCAGGATATCGAGGATAAGGAGGAAATTGCACTCTTGGGTCACCCCTAATTAGGTTCTCCAGAGATGAGTGGCATTTCTCTTCATAATCACTCTTTCTCCTACTATACCTATCAGTATGCTTTGCAAAACGCTCTAAATTCTGAACTTTATCAGCAGTAAAATTACTATGATCCATCATCCTCTACAATAATTGATCTTGGGTCTCAGTGGACTCACCTCTAGATGTAGAAGCATGTGAGGTAAATGGTCTAGATGTAGAAGCAGTAGAGGTGGAAGCAACAGAAGTCTCCGTTCCATAACTCCTAGAAAATCCTCCTCACTAACCAAAAATAAAATGCTCAGAATAAGTCTTCTCATTCACCTTAGTGATGGGCTTTAAAGGTAACAACACTTCCTCCCATCTATCATATTTAACTCTAGCCTGCTCATATAAAGAAAAGATCAAGGAAGAAAAGATCAAGGAAGCAAATCTCAGATCTACAGTAGTAACGACAGTGGCAGAACAAATGATAGTCTGACATATCAAAGCTCCTATGTTGATGAGTTTTCCTTCCTGGAAACAATAATTTAATGTCGCTCTCTCTCTGGTCACATCATTGAGATGATTTACTGGTAGCAGACGAGCAGAAATAAAATAGTTTCAGGCCCTTTAAGGTACACATAAATTTGAAGTTGGGAAGTTGACTCTCCTCTCATTAATAATCTTCCAAAGTCCTCTTCCAACAAGCAAGTAAGAAATAATCTTTTCTAACTCCTCTTCAGTCGGACTGTAATTTGCATAAAAACATAATGTATCAGGTGGCAGATGATAAAATAAATTGATTACCTCCGGTGAAAAAGGTACCAACTTTCCTCGAACCATGACTCTATTAACTTCAGCCTCAGGGAGGTTTGCATAGAACTCCCTAACAACAGAAATAACCACCATAGCAGAGAAACAACAGAGTCATTCCTATTGTCGGCGAGGGGTCAAGCGTCTCCACTAAACTTCTAGAGTATAAGCTACACTTCCCATGCAATTTCCATAGATCTTTTTCTCATTTATCACCATGAATAGTGAATTTTTGAATTTCTACAAATGTACTCCAAATACATAGTGAAAATCCAAATTTTTGCATAGAAGTATAGCTCTTACCTCAAGGAACTTGGATCTAGCAAATTTTACTTGATTCCACCAAGAAATCTTCACTTTACATGTGCCCTAGCCTTCCAAAACTGCAATTTTGAGAGGTTAAAGGTGAAAGGAGGCGTAAAAATGGTGATTTTCGGGCCAAAATTTCACTTTTAATCATTCGTGAGCCCATTTTCGTGAATCGGCTCTTAAGCATGGGTAAATGGCGCTAAGGCGTCTGCCTCTCGAGTTGGCTGGCGCTTAAGCGTGAGATGTGGCACTTAGGCGCCAGTGCATGATTTTCAAAATTTTCAAATGAAAGTAAAATGCACTATTTTCCTAAGTAAACCACCCCTAAATGGTCTCATAGCACTTAAATGACTATTTTCAACTATCTTCAACTTTCTATAACTCCCCTCCCACTCAAAATTCTCCATAATAACTATTTCAATTTGAGGCTAAAAATAACACAAATTTTCACACAAAAAAAACTTATATTAATTCACAAACAAGTACACACAAACAAGTACAAAATATTAATTCACAAACAAGTACAAATACCTTTAAACACTTAATTCTCACTTAAAATAGTCTTGGATGAGAAATTTTTTCTAAAAACATATACACAACAATCATTTCACAATTAAACAAATATAAGAAGTCATAAATACTAAAAACAAGACTTAAACACTAAACCACTTGAAAAACAACAACTTCTAACACACAAATTCTAACACTAAACTTAATTCAATTCTTCATTGGAAGGAACAAATTCTCATTAGTCTCTCCAGGAATTTAGAGTTGATTTAACGGTCGGTGGTGACAAACTCTGATACTATCTTCTTCAATCCACTTTTGCTTTATGAACATCAACTTATCTGCTTCCTTATATAACTTATGTGGCTAAATTCCATCTTCAATTGCCATCCAATATGCTTTAGATGTGCATGCAACTCAAGTACCTTGATCTCCAATAAAGTCATAGTATTCTCAATTTTGTTGATCTTCTCTGATATTCCTTCAAAGAAACCATTGTACATCTCTTGTGCACTTTAAATAATGAACCTTTTACTCATGGTTTCTTTCTTTTTCTTCAAATCCTTCTCCCATAAAGACATTTTCTTGAAATCTCACTTTCTCTTAGACTTTTAGGGTTAGGAATGATCTGGGGTGAAATTCCTTCAAAAAGCCCTTCTATTTATAGCCTTAAATCCTTCTAATAACTCCTAGAGACTTTTAGAAAATGCCTTGGCATGTTTTTACAAACTAATTGGCTGTTAAACCTTTTATAATATTAATTTTTCACATGTGTTTAAACTACCACGCTTAAGCACCGGATCTGGCGCTTAAGCATCGGTGCACATTTTTGCACTAGTCAACTTAATATCCAAATTCTCATTCTAACATGTCTTGGTCACTAAATAAAGTCTTAAAATCTTTACTAACACATAATAGTTTCAAGAATACTACCCCAATTTTCTCAATCACACACAAAACAACAATCAAAATAAAAACACTCTGATAACTATGGGACCCACAAAGCGCTTGGTATTACGTAGTCAGCCCAACGTAACCAATGCTTATTTTGGTTGACCAAACATCATCCAATCATTAAGTTTATGTCGATCCCTAGAAAATGAGGTTTCAGTCTATTTCCATTAACTTTAAATATTTTTTTAGACTTAAGTTCTTTAATATCCACAGCTCCATAAGGATAAACTTTTATCACAACAAATGGGCCCATCCATCTAGACTTAAGTTTGCTTGGAAATAATCTTAACCTTGCATTATATAGCAAAAATTGTTGCCCTGGCTGAAAATTTTTAGTAAGAATACTTCGATCATGCCACATCTTCATCTTTTCTTTTTAAATCTTGGCACTCTCATAAGATTCATTCCTTATCTCTTCAAGCTCATTTAATTGCAATAATTCTTTCTCACCAGCATCTTTAAAATTATAATTGAACTCTTTAATCATCCAATATGTTTTATGCTCAAGTTCAAATGGTAAGTAAGAAGCTTTCTAAAATATTAGCATATATGGGGACATTCTTATAGGAGTCCAATCATTAAGTTTATGCCGATCCCTAGAAAATGAGGTTTCAGTCTATTTCCATTAACTTTAAATATTTTTTTAGACTTAAGTTCTTTAATATCCACAGCTCCATAAGGATAAACTTTTATCACAACAAATGGGCCCATCCACCTAGACTTAAGTTTGCTTGGAAATAATCTTAACCTTGCATTATATAGCAAAA